>NW_013674524.1:18109-24957 GCF_000517525.1 Limulus polyphemus
GTGTATATAAAAATAGAGCTTCTGAGTAATTCCAACAGGGTGTGTTAAGTAAGTGTATATATATATATATATATATATAAAAAATAGAGCTTCTAAGTAATTCCAACAGGTTTGTTAAGTAAATGTGTATACAAGTGAATTATGTCCTTTTAAATTAACTCAGAAATTCCTTTTGGAAAACATTATAATGTCACAGTTATTTTGGATAAATTTTTAACTGCTCTGCTGTCTATATATGTTTTTATATTATATGTTAATTAGATTAAGTTAATGTTTTTCAATATGTACTGTAATTTTTGATTGAAGATTATACATATATTATACATGGTGTAATATACAGTAGTTATTAATTTTTTTTCACCAGGTAACTGATTTATGTGGGGACAATTTCATTTAAATTGTATGATATGTAAGTAAAAAGGTAAATTGGAATTTAGCTATGGTATTACCTGAAGAAGATTTTAGAATGAAATCTATGAATAGCTAACTTATGAATTAATCTTTTGGTGCTCAGCAGGGTGCACTCGTTACTCAAAGGCAAGAATTGCACCATTGAATTAAGAATTGCATAGAAAATAAACTTTGAGTTATCCTTCTATGTATTTTTAAAAATACTTTCATGTTGAAATTCATTTGGCAAAAAGTTTTATTTATTCAATTTTATAGATAAAATAATTTAAAAATCATAAATTTTGATTTTGGGTGGATTTCAGCATGCTCTGAACAACAACATTTATTAATATCTGAGGTTAAGACAGCATTCGTAGTCTTCTAGGTGAAGAGTCAAGATAGTTACGAACAAAATGGTGGCAAATTGAATATTATTTCTTCAATACTAGTGTAGTTTTATCAAGATTAGTCAGTCATGGTTCCTCAACCTTAGTTGTTATGGTGTTATATAAAATATCTGTATCTCAACTTCAAGAAGTCGTAGGCTATTGATCTAAATGTGTAACAAAAGCTAATGTCTTCCAGTTCAGAGGAGACTTGAATAGATATCTCAGCAAAGCGATAAATGCTTAACTTTGTGGTATGCTGTGAGGAAAAAATATATTTATAACAATTTCTGCCATTTATTTAAAGCCTTTTGAAAAGTTTTCGTTATTTTAATTATAATTTTGCAATATGATAGAACTTAAGAGTGAATATAAAGAAGGTATACAAAATGTCAAGAACACTATCTACTACATCTGGTGCCGATGAGGCCTTTCCACCAGTACCAGGGCTCTTTAGACCTCCTTGGATATGACAGACATAATAGTGGTTGAGATGCTATTTATATTATCAGATTGTATGAACAACAGCTGTTATACTGTAAACTATATTGAGTTTTATATGAATTATTTACAGAATTAGGGTAAGTATTAATAACATAATATAACCTATAAAAAAAAAATTAGTGTGTCACGTCACATAATGCTTGATTTCTCGAAATAGAAAGGTTCATAAAAGCCAAAGAGCATTTATCCTGTTAGAATAGTTCGATTACTGTCTGCCCATTATGATTTTAGTGATGGGGTGCAAGGGGGCTGTGAAGGGGAGGGCGCCATGAAACTTTGTAAGTGTTGTGAGTGTTGGTATAATAAGTTGGCATCACCTAGATTAGAGCCAAGTGCATAGAATTTATCATGAAAGTAAAAATATTGATTGAGTTTTAAACTTAAATCTTTTCTGAGTTAAGCTATTTTCTGTTATATCACCAATGTTTTTAATCAACAGAGACTCTAAATTAAGAAATCAACAAATATTTTTCCAGTTTTGTTGTCAATACATTTCATTTCATACTTTCAGTACATAGACTAACAACAATATTCGGTTATACTTTTGTTGGTAAGTGACATGACATAAAAGTCATTGTTAGAAATGTAGTGTTGCGAAAACGCACTTGATTTTCTATATATTAAAAGTTGTTAATCTAACTGATTTTTACCAATATTATTCTATGAATACACCATGAATTCATTTCTTGAATGATCTTAATTCTAATTTGCTCACAAAGGAATTTACCAAGGTTTGACTGCACTTTTCTGCCTCTTTGTTGGTCAAGCTTGATTTAGCAACATTTACTTATTTCAGTTAGCTGATGTTAGGGTATACTATGGGGTGGGGGTGGTAGTACTTGCCCCGTCATTTTTGACGAGCTGTACGCCAGTAGTATTTAATACCTGTTATTAATTATTTTTTATGTGAATTATTATTTAGAAGATGTGTGCTTTTGAAAATATCAAGCTTCTTTGCACACACAAGACCTTGTTTATATGAAGCCTTATTAGTCTAAATATGTACTTTAATGGGCAAAGAAAATTAAATAAATTAAAAAAATCAGTAAATAAAAGAATATAAAATGGGTTTAAAACTTTTTAAAAGTATTAGATGTAACATTCTGATAATTAGTAAAAAAGTCAGCTTGCTTATAATTTAGGTATGATTAGTGTTTTTCAAATCAAAACAGAAACAAAATTTACAGTTTAATATATATTTATTGGAAAGCTTTAAATGAATGTATTTGAATGAGTACATTGAAATCTAAAACAAAGGTAAGAATTTTTAATTATTTCTTAAAAACGTCATAAATTTTTGATTTTGCAAATCTGAGAGTTCTTACAAATATCACATAAAAATAAGAGATTCTGTTTTACACAGAAGCTACATAATCTGTATAAAAGAAGCTTCATAATCTGTATAAAGTTCATACAGAAGCTACATAATCTGTATAAAGTTCATAGAGAAGCTACATAATCTGTATAAAGTTCATAGAGAAGCTACATAATCTGTATAAAGTTCATAGAGAAGCTACATAATCTGTATAAAGTTCATACAGAAGCTACATAATCTGTATAAAGTTCATACAGAAGCTACATAATCTGTATAAAGTTCATACAGAAGCTACATAATCTGTATAAAGTTCATACAGAAGCTTCATAATCTGT
Source organism: Limulus polyphemus (assembly GCF_000517525.1). Classification (NCBI taxonomy): domain Eukaryota; kingdom Metazoa; phylum Arthropoda; class Merostomata; order Xiphosura; family Limulidae; genus Limulus; species Limulus polyphemus. Next base: position 21,040 of record NW_013674524.1, read on the forward strand.
ATAAAGTTCATACAGAAGCTTCATAATCTGTATAAAGTTCATACAGAAGCTACATAATCTGTATAAAGTTCATAGAGAAGCTACATAATCTGTATAAAGTTCATAGAGAAGCTACATAATCTGTATAAAGTTCATAGAGAAGCTACATAATCTGTATAAAGTTCATACAGAAGCTACATAATCTGTATAAAGTTCATACAGAAGCTACATAATCTGTATAAAGTTCATACAGAAGCTACATAATCTGTATAAAGTTCATACAGAAGCTTCATAATCTGTATAAAGTTCATACAGAAGCTTCATAATCTGTATAAAGTTCATACAGAAGCTACATAATCTGTATAAAGTTCATACAGAAGCTTCATAACCTGTATAAAATTCATACAGAAGCTTCATAACCTGTATAAAATTCATACAGAAGCTACATAACCTGTATAAAGTTAACAGAAGGTACATAATCCATATAAAGTTCATTTCAAGTTTCAGCCAGTGTTAAAAATAATTTTTTTAAATGAGATAAGACAAACTTTTGTGTGACAGATGTATTGTAATCGAAGCATCCAGGCATTTAAGGGTTGAAAAAGGGATGTTTGAATAAGACACAGTTGATTAAAATAACCTGGTCAATATATCAGATTGAGCATTGGAAAAAAAAGTACACTTGAAAGTATTAATATCAAATTTGGTGATTTACAATCATTCTTAATATTTTTTTAACATTTCCATGTGAGGTTTTTGAGATAATAAAATATACAGTTTTCACCATCTGTGATTGAAACAAAATGTTCTAAGTATGAATGATGAACTAAGATTTAAAGGGGTACTATTAGATTGTGCTAAAATGCTTCTGGGTGTAGATTTGGGGGTTAAACTTTTCATGCAAAATATCAATACAAATGTAGTTTGATCATAAGGTTGAAAGTTATAACTTGTGTAATCTGTGAATGAAAATCACAAATTTAAGATGTATCATAAAAATGTTTTAAATGCAACTGAATGTTGGGGTTGTCAGTGTTGGCTTAGTTTTATAAGTTTGGATCCTTAATCATATTTTTTTTTAGATTTTTCTATTAAACTCTTTCAAATGGTATAAAATGTCTGAAGTACAACCATAACCTAATATACTGTTTTTTTTTGTAGTTATGACTCTATCAAAACATGGTTATTGGAAGGAAATTCCACAAGACAGCTTGGTGCTGGAAAGCACATGTTGGCAGCAGCTGAAGCAGGTAAGAAAATCCTGTTCTTTTTTAAGCTTCATTAATGTAGATTTTATTTTTCAGAAAATGAGAAACTTAAAACAATTTCATGTTTGTTGTTTCATTTTCTTTTGAGTTGAAAGACATAAAACTCTATAGATTCACATGAACACTTGTAATAATGTTGTAATAAATTACAACTTCTTCAGTAATAAGCCTAGTGTGTAGAGAATAAAGTAATCTAATTGACCAGCTTGGTTGTAATGGTAAAAACCTGGCATATTAGGTTGTATAAAAAACTTAATATTTTGCACAAATATAGAGACTTTTATGTTTATTACTTGTATACCTCAAGCTAGGTCATCAATAAATATTTATAATTTTTCCTCGGTAGCATGTCATAGTTGAAATAAGTGCTAATTTTATCCCTTCATAACTAGTTTAGAATATATCTGCAGTAATAATGGTTGGAGACGGATTGAATGGGTAATGAAGGAAAACTTTAATATAAGTTTAACATAACAGCAAATGTACAACGTTTCGACATGGTTTTGTCATCATCAGGTACAAGTAATTTACACTGACACAGATATATGTATATATACAGTATGGAACAAGTATGGATGGATTAAAACAAGTTAAAGATCTATTATGACGCATTTCCACTTTCCTCAGGAGTAACATTGACATGTGACTCAGCAAACCCTTTCACACGTGACAAATAGCACGTTTAATTAGATTTGCTTGTGTACTAACTCGTGTACGTGTGACCACATGCGTCAAATGGAAAGGATCGTTTACAACATTCTCTGTTAATATATATTCCTATACATTGAAGAAACGAAAAAGACCACGAACAATCACGATTCAGAAGTATAATAGATGTAAAACACATGATAATAAAATCTGTTCTATCATAATAGAGAAGACTGTGAGATGAAATGGAATAATTGTAAAATAATAGGATATGAACCACACACAAGACAGTTAAAAGAAGTCTTCTACATCCACCTAATTGATAATACATTTAGTCAACTTAGCATAGAAATCGGTAAGACTTGGATACCCCCCCTGTTGAAAACATTCAAATAGTTACTTGATTAAAATTTATAATGGAGGAAACCCCCAGTCAAGACTTTCTGTCAAGAATACCCAGAATTCAATCCCAGCCACTACCATCAAAGAAATAGTCACTCACAGGATTTTTCTGAAACAGCAGTAGATTAGCAGCTAAAACACAGGATAAAAACTAGTTTACTATGTAGTTATAAAAAATTAAGTAAAATTAGTTGCTAATAAATAATTAAATTTAGGTGATCGTATAGTGACCTCTACATATAATGTTCTCCTTTGCTTAAGAAGGAGGCCACCTCTCTCTTACTTCCATTCTATCTTTTTATTTCGAGTTTGAAATCCTCATGGTATGCGGTTCTATAAGAAATCAACATTTTTAGCTATAGAATGTAATTAAATAGAAGTATCTTCTCACTTCCAATTATATCAAAATGAATAATCTTGGCAGCTGTCACTGGTCAGTAGTTGTTTTGCTGTATATCTGTAAGCCTTGTATTGGTACTCAACCTCTTGCTGACTTAAAGTATGACTTGGTGAAAAAGACTTACAGAATTACATTCACTAATGTTGAAAGAAGTCATTTGATGAACTACATAGCTCTCTGTATAGGGGTAAAGATTGGAATTAAATTCTAATTGTAAAATATAAAAATGTAGATTATTATGTTGGCATAAATCACCGACAATTAATTTTATAAAAGAAAAGTATGTGAAGTTTCTTAGTTGTACGTTTTCTTGGGTAATTTTTATCGAAGTATAAAGTACTTTTGAGCATTGTCAAGTCATGTTCTATCTGTTATTTTCAGTAACTAATCTCCGTATGGGTTCAGTAGATTTGACCTATCTTGCAACCATCATAAAAAAATTAGGAAATAAATATAAATTATGCCTGTTTCATTCTAGAATGAACACAGATTATAACACAAAAACATAAATGTTTAGACTAAATAGCTTAAATCTCAATATTATACATTTATATTTATTATTTTTATTTTATTGACCTTTCAGCCGTGCCTGTATAACAATTGAGAACTTACAATGATGTGGCTCACGTGCACTCATGTTACCATATCAAATAACATAAAACTTACCTATGGTCTATAAAAAGTAACTTGTCTTGGCTCTGTTTAAGTAGACTAGTATTTTATAAAATACAGTCAAATTTCAATTATTATACATTATATATGTATATAGATTATTGCTATTTTGAAATAATTTCTCAAACTTATTTTTTCATAAAACATAGAACAGTAACTAAAGATGTAAAGCAAACAATTATCTCTTCTGGTTACGACCTTTGTACTAGGTTTCTGCTTGACGTAGGTTGCCAAGCCTTTAAAAAAATTGCATGTGGAGGATATCAAACAAAATATTTTGTTTAGGTTTTATATATACATTTGAATAACTAAAAAAAATCATAAATTACTACATTAATACCATAGAATTGAACTATAATTTATCAAGCTTATTAACTAAGATGTATTTTAGTCTAAAAAAAATATGAAATATTAAGCAGACTAAAATATTGCTTCAAAAAAAAGAAATGGCACCAAGTTTGTTAAAATGGCTGAGAAAGCCACTACGGGAACATTCCGAGCTTCCGATTGGTTATTCATGTCATACATAGAAGTAAGTGTATATAAGGA
>NW_013674524.1:25957-27617 GCF_000517525.1 Limulus polyphemus
AAATTATGAACATTGCTCAACATCATGAAAATTAAACCTTATTTTCAATAAGCAATCCTGAAAAATATTTGGGGGTGCTTAACTTTTTTCCAGGTGTATATTTGCATTTAAATTAAGAAATTGAGTAATATTTAGTACTAAAATTTGAATTATAATTACAGTTTAATACTAAACTTATTGACATAAATTCATGAAATAGTAGTTCAATAAAATTTTAAATGCGAGACAACAAGTGAGATGACATGGCCTTTCACCCGTGACCCATCTCGAAAGGGTTAAAGTACAATACTCAATCTTTGAAAGTCTATATCCCCAGTCTGGACACACATTTATGATGCAAGGGTATGAATATTATGCATTTAAAAGGGCTGTTACATACCCTTCCCTGTATAATGGCAATATTAGAATGTAGTTCTGATACAATCTGTTCCATCATGACTTTATATCAGCTGTGGTGGTCACGCAACTTGCTCATTTTGATATAATGTACTAAACATTTTATATGTATCCAGTACTTCTTGATGTAAAAGTAATTTATATAAATTGCATTCATCTTCTGTAACATTTCTTTCATATCTTGTGTTCAGAAACTGAAGATCTCTTCTTTGCTAAGTAGAGAAGTATTTAAGATTGTCTTTGTAGTAGTTGTAATGTAGGTTGTTCTGAAAAATAAAATTATTTTAGCCTTTACAGATGTATAGAAGGTAAAGCCACATTCCTGTCCTACTAGTTTAAAAGTAGACCAAAAGTACTGTGCTTATTCTGACACAAATGCTTATTTTTGTACTAATTTATAAGAGTTAATTAATTCTGAAAATTGCTTGATTTATGTTTCTGGTCATGTAGGATTCCTGACTCTGATTATCACTAACCCCATCTGGGTAGTCAAGACGAGGATGTGTCTCCAGTGTGCTGGTGTTGACGTGAATATTCCTTCTTACAAACGATACTCGAGCATGGTTGATGGTTTAGCTAAGGTTTACCGTTATGAGGGAGTAGGTGGGCTGTACAAGGTGAATTATCTTTGCTACACTAGATAAATAGATACGTAGTAAGAGTAAAATGTAGAAATATTCATTCATTCTTTTTTGGTTGCTTGTGATCAGTTTTTACTTTAAAAAGAATATTTTTTCAGCCCAAAGATCATAGGATACGATAATGAATGACTATAGGAAGTAGTTTTGAATTTTTATTTAAGATTGTCTTTACTCAGTAATAGAAAAGTTCTGTCTTTAGTTATACTTACCACTTTCTTTTAATGATTATGAAAGTGTTAAGAACTTTAACAGAACCATTTTGGGTTCCTTAGTGTCAAACTTTCTGTAAGACATTCATTAGTTTGTTATAATTAATAATACAGTTCTAACACTAAAATTAGTTTAGTACTAATAAAATAACTATGAAACAACATGGATTTTAAGCGTAAGAGACCAGATTGAAAGTTTGGATATGTATTCAATATTCAGAGATTAGTTTTGATGGAATAAACAAAAGTTTTACTTCTTGGTTTGGTGATTCCATCCTGGATTTGCATGGAATCCAGATACTTTTTATTGCAGGAAATTACATTTCGAAATCCACATTTCTTCATTGTTATTATTATTATTATGAACATTTTGTGTGAGTTAAAACTTTTTTTTTTTTTTTTAAACTTTATAAT
>NW_013674525.1:0-867 GCF_000517525.1 Limulus polyphemus
TTATAGAATAGTAAACAGTCACATATAATAATGTCCGAGAATTCGTCGACATTATCGGATGGTTAGGCCTTTTTAATGGAGGGATTGTATATCGTATATATATATGTAGATATGCACTTTTTTTTTGTCCAAGAGGTTTTTACTGGCGATACCAATGTATGTTGTACAAAGTTTATCAAATGTCCGTCTGTATTATTTGATATTATTGGCTTGTTTATTATTACAAGGTCCTGCCATAGTTTTAGACACTGAGGTCGTAAACTATCACCGAACATGCTCACCATTTCAGTCGTGAGTGCGTTATAATATGGTGGTCAGTTCTGATATAAGGCTAGCCCAAGAGGTGGCAGTGTACGTGTTATACTATCTAGATTTTAATCATTTTTATATGGCTTGTAATATTGTTTAATCAATTTTTAAAACTCGTTTGAATTCGTTAAATGTTGTGTATAGAAACAAAAATACCCACGTTTTAAGCGAATACGCTAACAATTAAAACCTTTACTAATAAGTTTTACCCTCTTATACAAGCTGCTTTATTTCTGTTACTTTTTCACGCTGGTTAAGAAAGATTTCATGACATTCGTAAGCAAGCTTGTAAAGTAAATTAACAAACTTATCAACTTTTATAAATTTCCGTGAAGCATTTACTAGCTTTATGAATTTATATTTCTGTAGTAATACTAATAGTACCAAAAGGAGTTGATAGAGGGCGATCGCTTATGTTAGGTCCTCAAGAAATTAATGTTAGGAACACTTTCATTAATCGCCCTCCAGAAATCGTACATCACGTATAATATATAAACGAACCGCCTAAACGTCACGTTAGTGTAGCCTATATAATGTGTAAAGTTTAGTATACTCTAA
>NW_013674525.1:1460-4213 GCF_000517525.1 Limulus polyphemus
AACCTGACTATAAGATGGAAAAGCATAATCGATAAGAATGGAGACTATTTCATTTAATAAATGTTTTGTTTTAATATATAAGTCGTTCAGGTTTTTCATCTAAAAAAACGAACATTAATTTCTTGACAACCTTGTACTTTATCGGTTATTAAAAAAACGTTTAGTGTTCGAGAACGTATACATATTATATTGGTTTTAGGACGGGCATGTAGTTATGTAAGAGACGAATACTGATTTATACAGTTGTCCCCATTGCGATTAACACGTTATGGTTAGCTGCGGTAAGAAACAAGTTATCATAAACCGAACACATTTCTGAAACTTTTAAAAACAGTTGGATTTCATCATCCAGAACACTCCTCCATCTGGTATCTTTATTTAGGATAACGTTTCTGATTTACAATGACATCAGTAGTCGCAAAACAAATTTATTTTGACTAATGGAGTTTGAAATGTAATATGTTCATTGTCTGATTTGGAAGATTATTCTAAACATACTGACAATGTACTCAGTTCTTCAACTTAAGAACTGCTAGTGAGGCAAAATTTCTAAGCCCCCCCCCAGTAGCTGTGCGGCGAGTTTGAGAGCTTATAACGCTGAAATTAGTGTTTCGATACTTGCGGTGGACAGAAACGGACAGCTCATTGCCCTTCTTATGCTCATATAACACGCCCCCTATATATACATATATCACCACAAACTTTGTCCCAGGTTTCGAGGATTTTAGAACTATGGATGTTGATTAACCAAATCTTCAATGCTAACTAAAATTCTTTCCTCTCAATGACATCTCGGTTATGTTTTATTTCAAAACAAGGTACCGCTAGGGTTGGAATTGGAGGAAACAGATAACCGGATTTTAATTGTAGATACAATTTCTTTGTTGTACTAGTTCTCGACAGGATAACAAAGATGGAGCTGTTTATTTAAAAAACCAAGACATTAGTGGCGCCATTAGTTCACAAGAATATACTGAAGTGTTTTTTAAAAAGAAACCTTTATTTATTTATTGATCTAACACTGGTTAAGCCGAACATCAAACAAAATCAATTTACACGAGCCAAATAGGTTTAATCTGTCTGTTTATATTATGCCTTTATTGTCGATAAACTTTCTTTAAACTAGACTTGGCTCAGAAGTCAATTTATGTGTATCTAAGCAGCTATTGTTAAGAGTAAATTTTAGCCTATGTTGTGAGACCTACAATGAAAGTTCATCATTATACACTGATTGGCCACTTTGTTAAAGATCTTCATATTTGTCACGTTTTGCACGGCGTGCCATAGCTTCTTCAACACGCTGGAGGGAGAGTTTTCATTTATAGAGAATTACTCTCGCACGTTTCAGTAGAGATTACAGTGGCGAATGTTCAATTGGACTGAAATCTGGTAAGAGTGATGGCCGAGACGTATCTGAATGCACTCTTGTAACCGACTTTTAAATGTACACCAGTGATGGATTCTTGGATGTATTATGGTTTTAGAACAGTCCATATCTAACAGAGTGGGATGGACTTACTTAGCAACAACATTCAGATACAGTGTAGGTGTTATTCGCTTTTCTATACGAGTCTTAGAACCCAACACTCTGCTACGAGAATGTTTCCCACACTATTACACCACTTCCAGCAGCTTATATTATTGAAACGTACTTTCATAACACTTATTCGTCCATTATCCACGTTTATAGAATGTTTCCCACACTATTACACCACTTCCAGCAGCTCATATTATTGAAACGTACTTTCATAACACTTATTCGTCCATTATCCACGGTTTATACTTTAAAGACCACTACAGCTATTGTTTCCATCTGAGACAAATGATACGGTCCAATAGCCGTTGGACTGTATAGACCTATCCCAGCGCCGTTTTCTCCATCTGTTACAAGGTGCTTCTACTAGCAAGCTTATTATTTTCCGATTGCCACAACTTATAGACCTAAATGTTGGGTGTTTTAGGCAGCTTGTGAAAAAGTAATCTTTGATATCGACTCTTGCTAGACGGGGATACATAGCCATGTCTATTTGAAAGCCCAGAATATTTTTATTCTTATTTATTTCCATATATAATCTTCATGATATTATCATGCTTCTCCATTCATAGGGCTCAAGACGCATTATATGACAAGGCTTTTTTTTTCTTTGCCCACGATTATTATATAACACGCGGGTGTGTTGGGGTGGGAGATACTGGTACTAATAGGGTGTTCAATCAGTGTATATCATTGGTACTTTTTTCGAGAGTTTGCACTAGTTTTAATACTTAATTCTACACAAAAGGTTTGTAGATAAGGTTCTTAAATGTTAAGTCAGTATCACCTAATGCCCTCTTTCGGTTGCTTAACTATTACCCATGATCAATCTTCACCATTCTTGGATTCTTCATCTTCCTACTTTCAATATTGGTCCTAGACATGGGCTTCCAGGGAATTCTTGAATTGTTCAGACCTACCAAGTTACGAGATGTAACACGATAGATACGGCGTCCATGGAGGTTCCTTGAATTGTTCAGACCTACCAAGTTACCAGATTTAACACGATAGATACGGCGTCCATGGAGGTTCCTTGAATTGTTCAGAACTACCAAGTTACCAGATTTAACACAATAGATACGGCGTCTAGGGAGGTTCCTTGAATTGTTCAGACCTACCAAGTTACCAGATCTAACACTATAGATACGGCGTCCATGGAGGTTCCTTGAATTGTTCAGACCTACCAAGTTACCAGATCTAACACAATAGATACGGCGTC
>NW_013674525.1:4921-10605 GCF_000517525.1 Limulus polyphemus
TGTTTAATAATTGTATTTCAACCACACAATGTTGACCATATCCATGTTTAATAATTGTGTTTCAACCACACTATGTTGACCATATCCATGTTTAATAATAGTATTTCAACCACACAATGTTGACCATATCCATGTTTAATAATTGTGTTTCAACCACAATATGTTGACCATATCCATGTTTAATAATTGTATTTCAACCACACTATGTTGACCATATACATGTTTAATAATAGTATTTCAACCACACTATGTTGACCATATCCATACAATTATTAAACAAACATAGTGTGGTTGAAAGACCATATCCATGTTTAATAATTGTATTTCAACCACACTATGTTGACCATATCCATGTTTAATAATTGTATTTCAACCACACTATGTTGACCGTTACCGACGACGGGTTTCACTCAGTAAGATTTCCCTCGGTGAACACAGCAGATAGCCCAATGTGGCTTTGTTCTAAAACAAACAAACAAAGCTCCCCAGCGGTAAGTCTGAGAAGGCTTATAACTCTAAAGACCGGGTTTGATACTCGTGGTTAGCACAGCACAAATAGCCCATTCTGTAGCTTTGTACACACTTCAAACAACAACAACAAGAGTTTTAATTCTTTACATTATTGAAAATATTGATGTCAAATAAGGAAAGTTTATTGTGGTTGTCACATTTTTTATGTATTAGTGTACGATACGTTAAGATATATTGTTCTTTAGAAAGAAGTGACGAACATACTGAGAAGGTTTTTCTTGTTTTCTTGTTACACAGTTTATAGAATTCCCACGTTTAATTAATAATAATTAGTATGTCAGTTTGGAGTTGTTATTTTGTTTGTCTTCAACTGGCTGTTGTTTCAGTCTTTTGAATTACGTTAACATAACTTCTGAAACGTAGAACATCTAATCTACTTAAGATAATGTCTTCTGTGGCCAGCGCGCGCCCCCCAACAAAGTCAAAAAACCTTCTTCCCCGACATAAATCACGTTTCACGCGGGCGTGAAACCAGCTTGACACCGTGCCATCGATCAAGGAGTGGAGTCACTAAAAACAAAACTAACCCTAAAAAGCCTTTGTTTTCCTACGTCCACCGACATTAACAGGCGAATAAAATGAACTATTTATTTACAGAAGATTTACTAAAAGCTTACTTATCTTTCACCTCAAAATCTATCTGTTTTAAACTGCCGCGAACGATATCAGAACATGGTGTACAAGTAATCTATAAAAGAATATTCTGGAACTTGTGTAGCCGTGTCATTCTATTCATGTCTTATAACACTTGCTGTATTATTATTGTTGTTGTGGGTGTTACTAATAACATCTGCTGGTTTAGTAAAACTGAAAACTACGTTTATTGTCGAACGACTAGCGTGATTATATTGAACTTTTAGGTAAGGAAACCAACAATTTGCAAAGTAACATTTTACGTAGTATTAGTTACTGTTTTTATGTAAAAAGGACGACCCATGATTTGTTTTTATGTATCATGGGTCGTCAGAAAGTAACATTTTACGTAGTATTAGTTACTAAAGTAACATTTTACGTAGTATTAGTTACTGTTTTTATGTAAAATACCAAGTTACCAGATGTAACACGATAGATATGGGACAAACGTAGCAACGGAGTAGTAAGAGGAACATTAATGTATGTAGGAGCTGTTTCTTCTCTGCCTCTAGGCCTAAACAATTGTTTAGTAAACTCGATGTCTCTGTTTAAGAAAGTTGCTCTTGCTAGTTTCTCAGTCTTTGACCACCGAAGATCAGATAAACACCTCTGTAGTTTTGTAATTTGAGTTACAATCTTCGTGATTTTCTGTCCTGGATTAACCTTACGTTTACCAGTGTAGGAAACGTTCATCTCACAGTTTTCAGTGTGGGAATTTGGTACCATTACTTTATGTTGATTTCTTCCAGCACCAAACTGAGGAGTTTGATAAATTAGAACTTTCCATTGAACCTACACAAAACGTAAGTAGAAAAGAAAGAACAAACAATGTATGAAAATAAAACACTAATAATTTTATGAAAAACTTGAAACCTCACAGTTTAAAAAATTATTTAAAACCCTTCACCATAACATCGACAACATTTCTTTACTTACGACAACTGTACTACTTCACACCTACGTAACAGACTAAATAGTTCCTGCACCTTACACACCTGAAACTTTGCTCACCTTGGCCTAAAGAACAGGTTGAGACAATCTTTCAGGTGTACAGATGGCAGGTTGGAAACAGTATTCGACGTAGTACCTCACTTGTATTAAAAAAGTGAACGGTGGTCAGGCTGCAGATTGAAAGGTTCGAGACTTGATGCTGTTGAACACATTACACACTGCTATCGGTGGTGTGTTATAAAAGTGCCAGTCAATCTCGTTTCAAAACCAGGGCAAAGCTCTCGTGGCAGGGGGTGCTGCTGGCTAGCTGACCTCCGTTTGGTCAGTAATTCAACATTAGAGATGACAATACCTAAACTCCAGGAATCAGTAACGAGGCCATTTAGGCCTCATGCACATAGGTAACCAAACGAATCCAAAACGTTGATTCATTCAAGTTCATCCAAAGACGCTCAACTAATTGGGATCTGGTGATTGTACTGGCTACAGAAGAATACTTCTCAGCGTCACACTCTATAAGCCAATACTACCATGATGGATTACTCTATTAATATCTTAAAAGAGTCTTTAGCTATCAGGTTGGAAATTCGATGCTGAGGAATGGACACGATCTACAGCAACGTTGAGGTGTTCCGTGGATGTTATTCATCTTTTGAAATAAAGAAATGTACCGAACACCTGGAACTGGAACGTTGCCAACATCATTAAGCTGATAGAACTGTCAGGACAACAAACAGACGAAACACTTCGTGTTTTTTCTCCATTTTTTCTTTACTGCCAGTACTGAAAAGTGGCACCTCATCAGACCATGTCACACGCTCCCATTCTTTCATTGTTATTGAAATATCCCTCATTTGATACAGCCAAACAATGATCATAACTGAAGTTATCGACCAACTGAGACACAACTTCACGTCTGTCCACTCGTTTTTCCCCTCTGTTTATCCGCACAGTTTGGTTGCTGCAGTTTTTGTCAGACATATCCCATTGCCACTGTTTATAGGTATCCACAATCATGCCCCTTTGGAAGTCGGGGAAATCTTTGCTCTTGCGCTTTGTCTTCAAGACTAATTGCGATATAGCTATATCTCTGCGTTTACACGGCTTTAGCAGTCACTTGACATATGTAGACACTTTCAAATCCAATATACGAATTATTCCACAAATGCAGGATGGGGGGGGGGAGAGAAGAGTCCTAATACTGTGGTCATTTACTGTAGTTACAAACTAGTTATAAATCATACACACAAAACTACAGTGTATATCTGCAAATACCTTTTGATAAACTTTCAGTATGTTCTTGATAAAGTGAAAAGAAAAACAACTTTTTTTACCCCTTTCCCTACAGATGGACTCCACATATTGAGACTCGGCTCTGATTAGAAAGATCCTTTGAAATATCAATAGTATTTTTGTTAAAGTTATTAGGGTTAGACACGTTATTAGGGCCCTTGTAACCAGCTACGCTTAGAAACCTTATTGCATATATAATTTAGAAGAATGGTGTTTAAAAAGCGACATCTACCATATAGAGAAACCATTTATCAATGGACTTTCAGCATATCAATAAAAATGTAAAATTAGTGTTATTTTGTTATCATTTAGCTTTAAACTCGCGTCTGCTCTAGGCTAGTGTCACGTGATTAAACAGCAACTTTACTGTACAAGCTTGTTTGTTTGTTGAATTTCGCGCAGAGCTACTTGAGGGCTATCTGCGCTAGCCGTCCCTAATTTTGAAGTGACAGACTAGAGGAAAGGCAGCTAGGTAACACCACCTACCGCCAGTTAATGGGCTCCTCTTTACCAACGAATAGTCGGATTGACCGTCACATTATGACGTCCCCACCGCTGAAAGGCCGAGCATATTTGGCAACGAACCCGCAACTCTGCTATATGAGCATCTGAGAAACTGAAATTATCGTTCAGCTTTTCGGTGGATGAACTTAACTTTTCGTCTGATAGATAGTTGGTTTAATCTCTTCATAACTTTCTCCATGAATGTTGCACCAAGTTGATACACCTGAAACTTTGCTCACCTTGGGTATTTGTTTAGGTTGAGACAAAACCTCAGGCACAGCAGCCTGGCAGTGATCTTCCACACGCTGGATAATGAAGCTGAATCTAGGATATAACATGGTTTTAGTACTCCATCTTCTGATTAAAGTATACTTTTTGATTAAACAAATAATATAAATTTTGGATGTTAAACAATCAAAGTTACATTTGAAAAGAAATCGGAAACTATCTTGGTTGCAAATGAAAAAATATATATGAAAGAAGAAACAGAATACACAAGGTATATCAAGTTGATAATTCTATCACCATAGTTCATATTACGACCGATAGATGGCAAACACTTATTAAATTATATAAATCATATTCATGTGTTTTCGATCACACAGCCAGTGTTTGTTTTATTCTTTCTAAGTCTGACGACATTTTATGTCAAATTTAAACACTGTTCACAACCGTCAACGAATCTACCATCTTCAAGGTTTGAATATGAAAGTTGTCATAGAAACATACTTTGATAAGATATTGATAGTTTTTTTTTTATAAACACAGCGCATGATATTAGTTTAGAACTTTGTGAAATGTTCCTGAACATGTGTTTCGGACTTTAAACATTACAACATTCATTTCGTTTTGATAACGGAAGTCGTGAACTTTATTTTGTTAGTTTTTTTTTTTTTGAGTAATGGTAATGAACCTTGATGAAGGGCTCAACCATCAAACACACATTTGTACCTTCGCCGAATCCTGATCTCGAAAGTATACGAAATGGTATCATGGTTGTGAGCTGGATCCAGATGTTTGGCCATTCGATACACCAAAGGAATAAGTATTGAAATATATATATAAATACACACTGGATAAGCGGAATTACAACGTAAAATTCCGGGGGTCGATTCCACACGGTGGACACAGCAGCTAGTCCAATGTGACTTTGTTCTAAAAACAAACAAACAAGCATTAATACGATCGAAAACATAAAAAATACACATTGAACAATACCCATGTTTCTTTGAATTACTAAATTTAAAGTTTTAGAAACGGCTTTTTTTGTGCTAGTAACATTTTCTAGCGTGAAACAGGCAAAATAATTACTATCAAAATTTTACGGGTTAAAAAACAAAGTTGTAAGGTTCAACTATAAAAACCTGGGTTAAGCTGAACTTCAGTGATCATAAATAAAGACCCACATTTCAAATGAACTTATTTTAAAATCTACCTCGCCAGGAGAGATGAATTTCACTGGAAGCTGAGTGAAAATGTTTGGACATTGTATAATGTAGCCTGTTTCGGGAACTATTAGTGTCTTGATTTCTCTTCTTTCTTGATATGAAACTAGATTTTTGAATGAAAAGATCAGTTAACAATGTCCCCAACAGATGGTGCCTCTAGTAGCTTTATTTAGAGATGATAGGTTGGCTGAAAATGACGGAAAACAGATTAAAACAACTTATATGACAGTTTAGAAACATCGTATAATTCCAGGTGGCGCCAGTCCATGGAGGTTCCTTGAATTGTTCCCGCCGTATCTATGTGTTAGATCTGGTAACTTGGTA
>NW_013674525.1:11605-12599 GCF_000517525.1 Limulus polyphemus
TACTATTATTAAACATTCTTGTAGTTCTTGAAAATCCCTAAAGGACTAGACAAAGAATGTAATGTTAAAAATACAATAGGCCTAAGACTAGTATCTTAAAACAAGTATAATTAATTATAATCGTGCTCCGCCAGCCTGTAAAAAGTCCTTAACATCATAACTTTTATTAGAATGCTTTATCTTATCATTTGGTTAACTTCGCTATAAAGATAGTTTCGGCCGTAAACCCAATAATATCTCACGACGTTCGGTCAGCTTAGGAGATTTACTATATTTTAGTGTCGTGTGTAATGTAAGGTCTATAGAAGAGTTTAACATGAGCTGGAAGTTACACACACTGCTGATGTCGTAGAATTAATGATAAAGTTCTAACTATCTCTCTGGATTGGGATTTAAAAAAAAAAGAGGGAACTTTGCAACATTGGAAGTTTAGGACTTTCTTTTTATCTTTGACGTCAACATTTTAAAGATTTTCTTTACTGTAGAATTTATGATCAAAGCTACACAAGGATGATCTGCGCATAGCCTTCATTAAATCTCAGCTGATAGTCTGAAGCATCCACTGCTAACCCTAATGTAACCGAGTAGTACGTTTTAACAGTCATTTTTATAGTGTGTCCGAGGCTCCAAAGAGCGGAGCGTGTTTTTGAAACAACGAGACACGAACAACGCTAATCACTAGCTTTCTGCGTTGCCATATTTTAAGCACGGGAGTATATTTCATTAAGTTCCAAGTTTTGGGTCATCTTACAGTACACAAGTTTAATCACCGAGAACTGGGATTTAAGACATCTAGAACATGCTTGTAAAAGGAAATGATATCCTAGAAATGGACGGATCCAATGATTTACAGGCGAAATAAGTACGACACTATCTTGGACGGATCCAATGATTTACAGGCGAAATAAGTACGACACTATCATGGACGGATCCAATGATTTACAGGCCAAATAAGTACGACACTATCATGGACGGATCCAATGATTTACAGGCC
>NW_013674525.1:13599-15141 GCF_000517525.1 Limulus polyphemus
TGGGTGGGGGGGGGCATTATAACGCGACTGTCAATCCTCCCAATCATTGGTAAAGAGTAGCCCAAGAGTTGGTTAATCTATCACTTCAAAATAAGAGACGGCTACTACAGACAGTCCTCTAGTGGCTTTGCGCGAAATTCAAACAAAACAATTTTCTAATAGAAACTGAGAATAGTTTCAATGTTTAATTACGGTTGTAGCCAGGTGTGGTCTCAAACGCAGAAAAATCTGTGAATCTGAGAGCTTATGGTTCTACATCAATATCACTGTCCAGCATCAGTCTTGTCTGATAACAAAACCACAACCTACTCGGCGTCTTCTGTCTAACCGATACAACAGGATAATATGATAGGCTCTCACAAAACGGTCATTACGTAAGGATCATCGTCAAAAGAACTAATCCCAATTCACCTTCCTTCGCTTGCGTGCTGCCCGGGGGCGGTTAAATGAAATAATACACGCTCTTGTTGCGCAGATTTACGTCCATTTGTTGAAGTTCTGGACAGTGGAGAACAGGTCCAGAGGCTTTTCCTTTCGACAGTAACTATTCTATTTGTTCTCCAGACCAGCTACATAACAAAACGGGCCAAGTATACATCGTATCACCATGGAAACGAATAATACATCTTCTATATTTGCTTTTTCTTTTGACAAACTTTTTCACCTCATCTTCAACAGTCAGAAGTATTCATGAAATATGGCAAAGTGCCTAAGGTAGTATTTACCCAAGTTGCCCGATCTTTAGTGTCTTTTGTTTCAATTGAAGATGTCCTCATTCTGACCAATTTCTAAAAGTTCGGAAGTAGGAGTTAAAAATCAATTCATATTTTTATGCGCTCGATTTTAAGACCTTACAGAATGTAATGAAATGTAACAAATAACTGGAATGGGGAGGATTTTGTATGAAAAATAAATATCTTTATACAAACTTTATCTTTGTCTCCCAAAAATTCGACTTATTTTATATGGCAGACTTGCTTTATTTTCCTAATATTTGGTTCCTTTTAGCTGTCCAACTTCTGTATTAATATTTATGATAAGCAATTCAAACTAAGAAGGGCAACATATAGCCTTACTAGCTTTGTCAACCCTAATTTTTTAACTAGTGACCAGGGGGAAGGTAGCCAGTCAGCAGCATTTTATCATACGTCATCTACACTAAGGGATTGACTGTCACAATTGTAACGCACCAATGGCTTAAAATGGGGGAGGGGGATTGTGTGGTATTACACGGATTTTAATCCGGTTCACAAGCTCCAAAATCCAACAGATCCATCATCCAACACAGATCCATCATCCAACCCGCGACCATCAAACTACAAGTAACTTAACCTTCATTTCAACTAAGCTCAACCACAGATCCATCATCCAACCCGCGACAATTAAACTACAAGTAACTTAACCTTCATTTCAACTAAGCTCAACCACAGATCCATCATCCAACCCGCGACCATTAAACTACAAGTAACTTAACCTTCATTTCAACTAAGCTCAACCACAGATCCATCATACACATACAACCACTTCCCTTTTCCTCTCGGT
>NW_013674525.1:15948-17252 GCF_000517525.1 Limulus polyphemus
ATCTTTCTTTAATAGGCCTAGCACCTATCTAGTTCTAACAGTAAACATAATTTTATTAACATTTGATAGAGAAAAACAGTCTTCACGATCTCCTACTACCTATTATATTATTATTCTACACAAAGTTTATAAAGCTTTAGAATACATTCTATAACCTAGTAATCCACGTACGCCATCTTATAAAAAAAAGTAAACAAACAAGTGTTAAGGAAGAAATGATCGCTAAATAAAACAACTATGAAGGTCTGGCTACTGTACTTGAAAAAAAATGAATCAAACCTGATAAGGATGGCAGTGGACATATCACTTGATCCTCAAGAAACACAATCATTAAATGAATAAAATAATTACATTTGGTTTATCATTAATGTCATTAAGTTAAAAATAGCTCC
This sequence comes from Limulus polyphemus, assembly GCF_000517525.1. Classification (NCBI taxonomy): domain Eukaryota; kingdom Metazoa; phylum Arthropoda; class Merostomata; order Xiphosura; family Limulidae; genus Limulus; species Limulus polyphemus. The sequence goes on from NW_013674525.1 coordinate 16,341, forward strand.
AGAAAACGAATTTATTTTTAAACAACATCCTCTTTTAAATCATCATAGAAATAAACAGTATCTACTTTATAATAAATTGTATTTGTTGCTACTAGGAAAAGGGGGAAAAAAATTTTCAGCTTAGCGTCTACATCTTTGTCTGGCTAGAGCAAGTGTTCTATGAGGCTGTCTCTTAAGCCTACCTATTGCAATATGCATTTCAAACGACTGAATAAAATTATGCTCGATGTAGGAGATGGTTTTAGAAGTTACTTTGTTTAGATATTACATACACACACTGAGACAGTAAACAGCTATCAATGATTTGCAGCGTCATCTATGAACATTTTATGCATGATTTTTCATGAATAAGTCAAGCCAATATTTTTTATGACCTCATCAGCGAATAAGATACAAATTTAATCACTGTATAAACCCAATAATTTCTTTTTAGTTTTGAAAGAAAAGGAAACGAAGGAACCGATGAGATAATCCATGTATATGTTGATAAAAAATGTCCAAGTTTTAAGAGAATATTAAATAAGCTGAGCGTTTCATGTTGAAAAAAACCCATAAAGTCATTATAAACTGACAGACCACTTGACCTCTATATTAAATAAGCCGAGTGTTTCATGTTGAAAAAAACCAACAAAGTCATTATAAACTGACAGACCACTTGACCTCTATATTAAATAAGCTGAGTGTTTCATGTTGAAAAAACCCATAAAGTCATTATAAACTGACAGACCACTTGACCTCTATATTAAATAAGCCGAGTGTTTCATGTTGAAAAAAACCCATAAAGTCATTATAAACTGACAGACAACTTGACCTCTATATTAAATAAGCTGAGTGTTTCATGTTGAAAAAACCCACAAAGTCATTATAAACTGACAGACCACTTGACCTCTATATTAAATAAGCCGAGTGTTT
>NW_013674525.1:17738-22983 GCF_000517525.1 Limulus polyphemus
TAAGAGAATATTAAATAAGCTGAGCGTTTCATGTTGAAAAAAACCCATAAAGTCATTATAAACTGACAGACCACTTGACCTCTATATTAAATAAGCTGAGCGTTTCATGTTGAAAAAAACCCATAAAGTCATTATAAACTAGCAGACCACTTGACCTCTATAAATGTAGAAACACGACGTTAGTCCTTAGAATCTACAGGACAATGATCAGGGATATATCAGACTTTCAAAGGGGTGTAGTAGTGGGTTCCCGTCTAGCAGAAGCGTAGTTAGAGATCGTTTCTTTGATTGTATTCATGTTATAATTCGTCTTCAACACGGACTAAACAAAAGAGGAGACTTCTACCACCAACAAAAACTGTCTTTCTGCAACTCTTGACAGACCTAGGAAAAAAATTATTGAACAGGATTGTTGTTTTAGTTTTGGTTGGTGTTCAAAGAAAAGCTACCAAATGGCCTATCTGTGATCCGTCCACCACGGGTATCGAAAACCGATTTTTAGCGTCATAAGCCCACAAACTTACAGCTGATCCACTGAGGAGCAAACAGGAATGTAAAGTGCATATTGGTGTATAGAAGACATATTAATACTAGAAATATACGACCTTATAACACCAAATTGGATACCCGGATAGGAGGTCTTCCAGACTGATGATGTATAGTGTGGTGAACATTCTTGTCCACTTAAAGAAATACAATTGGGTGTTAAAAGGTCGTTTATTTCTAGTATTAACATGTAACATAATTTAGACTATGTCCCACTTGACCAATTTACTGAACAATATCGGAAGACAACCATATCCAAAAACATCACGCAAAGAACAGTGCAAAAATGTTATATGGCAGCAGTCGTCCAGTTCTGAAACTGCTCATCTCAAAAGTAAACACAGATTCAGTGGTGTTTATACAAAACAAGTGTGGACAATGAATGAATCGAAGTATGCGATGTGATCTGCTGAGTCATGTTTCACCCGTAGAGCAAGAAATTTGGATAAATCACACAAGACACTTCATTCTGTAGTGTTCCAACAGTGCAAGACAATGGAGGTGGTGTAATTGTGAGGGGAACGTTTTCATAGGAAAGGCTGGGTTCTTTAATTCGTTTAAAAGGACGACAAATTCCTAGATGTGTTTGAACGTTGCTGTCGATTATTCCATAACCTTCCACTTCCAGACTGATGGATAGGGGCACCTCCACCCTGATGGATAGAGGCTCCTCCACCCTGATGGATAGGGGCACTTCCAGACTGATGGATAGGGGCACTTCCAGACTGATGGATAGGGACTCTTCCAGACTGATGGATAGGGACTCTTCCAGACTGATGGATAGAGGCTCTTCCAGACTGATGGATAGGGGCTCTTCCACCCTGATGGATAGGGGCTCTTCCACCCTGATGGATAGGGGCTCTTCCACCCTGATGATGTATTGTCATTGCATGTTTATGTTGATGTCAGCAGGAGGAAGTTCAGCGATTTTACCAACTTAGAATGTTTTGTTGCTATTACGAATGGATAAAGCTGAAGTAAAGGGTGGTATTACGTCACGGCGTCCAGCAAGGTAACGTATGATGTTCTTACGTGTACTACTGAATATGAACTTTCAACTGGTATTACGTATGGATAAAGCTGAAGTGAAGGGTGGTATTACGTCACGGTGTCCAGCAAGGTAACGTATGATGTCCTTACGTGTACTACTGAATATGAACTTTCAACTGGTATTGCATCACCAAATATCTTCAAACATCTAATACTACGCGAGTAAAGATGGTCCTTTATAACACAAGAAGTATAACACTGTAGTTATACTGTAGGTATAACACAAGAAGTATATACTGTAGTTATAATGAGTTATATCCACTGATCTAAGCCATTATGGTCAAACGTTGCAGTGATCAAGAAGGCGATACTCCTGTTGAAAAGTGATCTCGTATATAAAACACAAGAAATGACTACGAAAGTCCTGGTGGACAAAAACCCAATGAGGCTCTGAAGAAAATTGAAACAATTGTAAGCAGTAAGTCAGTGAACATAGACGATTAGGAACCTTGTTGGATAACTGAAATCCTAACGTTACGTACACGTTTTGTTATATTGTGTTTTTACTCCAGCATCTTCGGTACCAATGAATTAACGAATTGTTTACTCATTAGGGGTATTTGACACGGAAATAATAATAATAATTATTATTTTTTCTTACTGACCTTTTCTTCCAAACTCCCACGAGGAGTCAACTGGTCAATCTTACCTTGAAAGTTTCCATCCTTTAGAAATAAAGCAATGTTTGGACGCTCCAATAAAAACCTTCACATTTGTACATCTGGAATACTGTTCCTGGATTAACGTTGATGTAACGATGACTGCTTAAGTAACGCATCCAAAAACTCAAATCCTAGTGTCCACGGTTCGAATCTCCTTTCCGTAACATCGCGCACCAAACTTTGGGGCCGGGTTGCGTTATAGGTGTGATCGTCAGATCCTATATTCAGTTAGAGTAGCCCAAGAGTTGACACTAGGTGCTGCTGGCTAGCTGTCTCTCCCTCTAGTCTAGAAGTTCAAAATTAGGGATGGCTATACACATACCATTCAAACAATCAATTTTCAGCCATTTCTGAGTAAAAAATACTTACATAATTTAACAATAAAAAAGTAAACACCTCTTAATATTCAACTCTTAAAAAAAACAGCTAAAAGAAAAACAACAGGTTTTTCAAGTTATTTGATGTTAGTTAAAGGGTTAGCACAGGCTATATTTATCTGGAAAAACTGTTTATAATTTGGCTGTTTTTGTTCACTCCTTTTGTAAGTTCGGGAAATCCGTTCTTTACTTTCATACGTAACAACTCAAAGTAACTTTTCTTCTTCAGTTTTATAAGTAAATGAACTTTGTTAGTTGTTCTTCGACCGATAAGTTAAGTCCAGGATAACTGGCCGAGATCCGGACAAACGTTCGTGATCTCCTGATAAGGCTTAGCACACTGCAATAATTACACTAATGAATATAAACGAATAATTGCTGACGTTCGGAAAGACAGGATATGAAAATTACTTCCTGTCTTCCCCTTTATATTTGTGTTTGTTTCAGAGCAAAGCCTCAGTGAACTATCTACCGTGTCCACCGCGGGGGGTATCGAACCCTGGATTTTAGCGTTGTAAGCCCGTAAACTTACCGTTCTTAATAAACTCCATTGAAATCCAATCTAAAAACAAGTTAATCGCATACATCTTGGCATTAATTCTTGTTCGTCAATTTAAGCCTTGTTCGTTCCGTCAGAAACAATGCAGTCCAAACAGAAAATCACGAAGTTTAGTAAAACAGATTAATGGATTTTAATAAAATTGGCCCCAAACATACAACATGAAGTGTTAATAATAATTATAATTTAATCTTAATTATAAATGAGACGTGCCTCCACGAATCTTCTTTGTAAATATTGTATTGTATACAAGTTAGGCCTAACTAAGATATTTCGTGTAACCTCCGAAAACATAAAAAAACCAAAAAACAGTTACTAAATTTATATATTATAATAATTTGCCTGCACGCCTTACAGAGATTGATCTACCGTTTCACGTGATCTCTAAAAACAAATAACATTTTTATGAAGAATATTCTATATAATAACTGAAATTATGTTTGCTATATAATTTATTTTGAAACATGAAACCATGGAAAATTTAAGTTTAATTAATAATGTATTATACATTTTTTTTTTCTCGTGTTTTTCCAAATAAATAAATAAAACACTAGTTTTACACAAAGTAACAACAGCACGTTCACAGTTTTACACAAAGTAACAACAGCACGTTCACAGTTTTACACAAAGTAACAACAGCACGTTCACAGTTTTACACAAAGTAACAATAACACGTCCACAGTTTTACACAAAGTAACAACAGCACGTTCACATTTTTACACAAAGTAACAACAACACGTCCACAGTTTTACACAAAGTAACAACAGCACGTTCACAGTTTTGCCGTCGTAGAACCTCATTATGACGAAAGAGTTTGGTCTAACTTGTTAACTGATTGTTTATTCTGTTATTGATATACTTATGATAACTCTAAATGATTTTAATAACATATATATATAATAAAACTACTGATTCTGTTCTCCAAAATAAAGTTGTGGATGTGACGTCACGAAATCGAAAACCTTTTACTACTACGTGTACAAATGCTATAAAAAAAAAGAAACCACAGACAAAGAAAGTGATAACGTTGTAAATAATCACCGGATACTAAACAGTTGTTGTTCCCCACCCCAGGACAGTAAAACTATAGGCAGTGAAAGATATAGGGGTTTATGGAGTTGTTTGCCAGGTGGATAACTTACGATTTTACTGCTTTTCTTCCTTGTCGCGAGACGACAGGGAATGTCATATAACGACCTATATGGCGTCAGGCGGAAGAATATCAACAAAGAAAGGGTGTTATACAGTTTCGGAAAGCGTAATGAGTACTCGCATAAAACCTGGTCAGAGTTTATTACGTCGGTAAACTGGGGAGGGCTGTTAAAAGCTGCTATAAAGCTGTATTCGTGGGTACCGACAGCTTCTACTCATAATCCCTTCACGGCCTATCAGTGAGAAAAAATTCTCTGCATTAGGGTAGAATTCATTATATTACCAATGTAATTGAATTAAACTGTTTTCAGAAACGTAACATCTCGCTCGACAATCTGTTAGGACATGACATGTTCTCCCTAAAGAGATTTGCCGATAATTTACGACCGTGTAAGGATAAAAACAATATTGCCCCGTGCTCGTATACTTCACCGATTGAATGCAAAACAATACCGAGAAGCGAAACTTATAGGGGTGAATTCTGAGTAGAATAATGGCACATGTGGGAGTGGGAGTCCTACTTATTAACAGATTCTCACTTGTTTCTATCTAACAACATTAAAAGTGTGTTACTTAACTTGGAAGATAACCTTTAGGTTTTACTGACTCACGTGACGTGCTAGAGTAATGTGGTCAGTTGGTGTAGGTTACAGTACCAGTAACCACATTCCATCTTTCATCAATAGATCTTCAGTTTCCTTTACGGTACCAGTAACCACATTAAATCAACAGTATCTTCAGTTCCCCTTACAGTACCAGTAACCACATTCCATCTTTCATCAATAGATCTTCAGTTCCCCTTACAGTACCAGTAACCACATTCCATCTTTCATCAATAGATCTTCAGTTCCCCTTACAGTACCAGTAACCACATTCCATCTTTCATCAATAGATCTTCA
>NW_013674525.1:23863-27750 GCF_000517525.1 Limulus polyphemus
TACGTCACAGCTCCTGAACACCTTCGTTTAATACTGCTCCATACGTCACAGTCTCATACACACTTTTTATGTTCGCTGTTTATGTTAATTCACTGGTTATATTTGTTTATCATGGAACTGTACTGCCTCTAAAACCACCCCAAGTTACTAATAAAATATTACAAACCGTTAAAGTTGAGATGCGTTTTATGATTTCTTTCCGGGGGGGGGGGTATTTTGACATTTCTGTTCGCTAAAACGCCCAGTAGATTCCTGGGATATCTGTTTATCAAGCTGATCTCGCTGTTAATATAGTCCTATGTGAAGCTACAGAATATTACCTTCTTCTGTCACATTCCTCATAAGGGCGGTACCTGTTTGATTAATAAAACCCTCTTTCATTTTCCTCTCCTACATTATACCACACCCAAATCAACGATAAAGTTGGAAAATTGAATTTTTAAAGCCTCTAAGATCCTCACTGCCACACCCACTTTAAATCTTTTATTATTCCTAAAAAAACTTTCTGAAGTCTGGTGAACAAACATGAAGAGGAATGGGTGTTATACCGTTACGAGAAAATGATTAACTAAAAAAAAAGAACCCGGAGAAAGAGACTTGAGAACAATACCGGCTGTTTAAACATTCATCACTAAATATCACTTGGAGTGAGAACAAGCTGTTTAAACATTCATCACTAAATATCACTTGGAGTGAGAACAATACCGGCTGTTTAAACATTCATCACTAAATATCACTCGGAGTGAGAACAATACCGGCTGTTTAAACATTCATCACTAAATATCACTCGGAGTAGAACAATACCGGCTGTTTAAACATTCATCACTAAATATCACTTCGAGTGAGAACAATACCGGCTGTTTAAACATTCATCACTAAATATCACTCGGAGTGAGAACAATACCGGCTGTTTAAACATTCATCACTAAATATCACTCGGAGTGAGAACAATACCGGCTGTTTAAACATTCATCACTAACTATCACTCGGAGTGAGAACAATACCGGCTGTTTAAACATTCATCACTAAATATCACTACGAGTAACATACCAACGCTTCCTTCTCAAATGGCCAAGTGGTTAGGGCACTCGATTCAGGTCGCGGGTTCAAACGTGCTCGTCCTTTTATAATGTGACGACCAATCCCACTATTTGTTGGTAAAGAGTAGCCCAAGATTTACAGGTGGGCTGTGTTGATTAACTGCCTTCCCTGTAGTCTATTTAAAAGTGATAGCCCCTCGAGTAGATTTGGCGAAATTCAACAAACAAATCAAGCACGTTCGAGACTCGTTTTTACATTAATTATAACGGTTGTCATTTATTGAACATCTTATTGATACGGGTACTATTGAACTCTTCAAAGTTGCCCCTTATCGTACATTTCCCTAGTAAACCCAATACAGAAAAAAACTTCATTGTAGCATCGTTTGTTATATTTTTATCCTGGGTGACTTGATGTACTAGGGAACGTCTCTTAGTTCCAAAAACTTTATATTGGGTCTAAACTGGAAATAAACAAAACGTCAATAATTTCAGCTTCAGTGTGTTTGTCTGTTTGAAGTTAAGCACAAAGCACCACAATAGGCTGGCTGTGCTCTGCCCACCACGGGTATCGAAATCCAAATTCTAGCGTTGTAAGTCCGCAGACATACCGCTGTGCCACTGGAGGGGCTTCTGCTTCAGAATGGAATGTTGAACTTAAACGTAGATTGAATTATATATATATATGCTCCCGGTGGCTCAACAGAAAACTCGAATGTTTATAACGTAAAAATTCGAGATCCGATACCTGTAATAGGCATGGCACAAATGGCCCATTGTTTAGCTTCGCGCTTAAAAAAAAACAACAGCACATTTCTGTTTATAATCCCACTACGACTTCCAGATGAGTGACGTGTAAAAATATCATAAAACTGAAAATCTATTAAATTAATAAACACCATTTGTCAGGAAATACAGTTGTAGATTTCAAGGATCTTTGTTGTTCACGTGAATTAATTTCTATTAAACTTTATTATCACTCTTTGTTTGCTTTTTCCCATTTTATATCGACAGAGTTTTTCAGGCTTCTCAAAATCGTCCATATTTTAGGCCACCAGTGAAGTTAATAGTTATTATTCAGATAATTAATTATAATTTCCTAACTTTTTACTTATTTATAATTAGATGACTTAAAGTTAACACGAGGACCATCAAGGAAATTAGACGATGCCGAAGAAGTATTAATTCTCGAATTTTCGGTCGTATTGTGTCTGAAATTAATTAATTAATTTCTAAATTGAACTTAAAAGTATTAGAAAGGATTAATTAATAGAGGTCACTACGTGTTTCGGACACGAACAAATAAATCTTTTGATAGATAATCTAAGAATGACGATAGATGACAAGACAGTTAAATAAAAAAGTGGCAGTTTTGTCTTAACGCGTGCATAGAAATTACATACAGCAGCGACCCCTACAACAACAACATCCACATATAGTTATCGTCTGCATATATTTATGCACGTACACTAAAAAACTTCGCAAAGCATCGTCGGCAGTTTTATAAGTTTTGTTTTTTATTGCTCAAGAGCGAATTTCCCTTTCTTTTGATTGGAGAAAACATCACCAGCGGAGATTCTTTAAAGCTTAAGCTCCATGACAACAACTGTAAAAACTTTGACAAATCACTACGCTTGGAAATGGAAGAGCTTTAAAAATACTTGTGAGAACAGAAACAACAAGGAAAAAATATCGGGAGATGAATGTTTTCGATAAAACAACCGATTTCAAAACATTCGCCTTTTCAGGCCTTAAAAATAAGACAAGATTGACATTTAACAAATAATAAGGCGATTCTTATCTTCCCTATTAAAAACAAAAAACAAGATATCTTTATGAGCTGGAAAGTATGACAAATTAGCATTATAATGATACTTATTATTTGTTTTTGGCTAAGTAGGTTCGCCCAGTAAGATAAGTGTTAATGGAAGTTTTGGCTATAAGACGCTGTCAACGAGACTTACCTTCAGTATCACCTCTGGTTGACCGGTTCGCCAGTTCTTCAGAGGTTAATTCAAGTAAAATAAAAAAGTAATAATTTAAATAGTCAATTTGGTTTTAAAATAAATAAATAATTTGATGTTAATAACAGCTAATTAAAACTTAAGGATGGTTATTCGCAGATGCTCCCTTGGGAAACTCTGTTGTAAAACAAACACGAGAAGAAAAAACGGACGAACATATTCGGTCCTTACTGATCACCTATTGGTATAGAAATTTACCAGTTTATTTTATTGCATTACTTTGGAGGCCCGCAATATAAAGGTCTCGTCGGTGCGTTGCCCCGATTGCAACGACGTTAAATATGCCACTGGTTAAATCTAGAATAAATCTAAATTAGACTAAAAAAACAGCATTAGCGCTAGGGCAACATTTCAGGATGCCCACCCCCTTGCCTCCCTCACCCCGCTAACGCCAGTCCTAGCGAAGATCCTCGAACATGAGGGGTATCCAACTGTAAAGGAGGAATACAATCGGGAGTTAAGCCTAGATATTTCAGTGTGGTTTTTTTTTTGTTTTAAATACGTAAAGAAATAACTTAATTAGTGGAATTTTATGTACAGGCATAGAACATCTCCAAAAAAGCATAAATGGGACAGTAAGCCTAAATGTAACATAACTCAGCGTTTCAGCTGTACAAGCTTACAGTCAAACAGTAAGTTCACTTACGTTTCACATTCCAATAGATCAGATCACTCCGATACATATATGGATACTTAAATACGAAACGAGATGTATTATGAAGGTCCATTTACAGCAGTGGTTGTCAACTGTATCATAATGACAACATCGTTGACCTGCAGCAGCTGATGGTAGCGTGCAAAAAATAACTTATGGTACAAAACA
>NW_013674525.1:27760-30136 GCF_000517525.1 Limulus polyphemus
GAGTAACATAAAACGACCACAAAATTCGTAAAACTAAAACTAGAATTCTAGAATTTTGTAAGTAAACGCGCAAGGTTGCGGCTAACCTTCATAAAAAATTCAAGAAGATTCATCTAAATGGGACGAAGTACTAGTACAAAATGCAAAACCTGCCATAACTCCCTTAGAACGTATAGTAGGAAGGTGAAACTTCGCATGATACTGTGGAACGAACTAGTGAATATACATAGCAAATTTGGTTAAGATCCGTCAATCTAGAACCCTCTGATGGCAAAAAATCTATGACAGAGCAATATCAAAAAGCTTCACTGCAGTACACATACTCTTTCAGAAAGCCAATAAAGTAGTAACAAAATGGACCAGAAAAGTCGCAATAATGATAATATGAAGCTAGAATTTCGCATGTAAATATGCAAGTACGCAACAAACGTTCGTAACAAAAATTCGAGAAGATTCGTCCAAAAGGAACGAAGTACTGGTACAAAACGAAAAACCTTCCATAACTCCCTAAAAACGAATAGTAGGAAGGTGAAACTCTGCATGTAACTGCGTAACGATAAAGTGTACCTACATATCAAATTTGGTGAAGAACCATCATTTCAGGACCCTCTGGTAACAACAAATCGAGAAACAATCGTTAACAAAAAGCTTCACTGCAGTACACATACGTTTTAATGGAAGCCAATAAAAGAGTAACATAAAACGACCACAAAATTCGTAAAACTAAAACTAGAAATCTAGAGTTTTGTATGTAATTTCGCAAGGTTGACGTGAACCTTCATTAAAAAATTCAAAAAGATTCGTCTAAATGAGACAAAGTACTGGTACAAAATGCAAAACCTGCCATAACTTCCTTAAAACGCATAGTAGGAAGGTGAAACTTTGCACGATACTGTGGAACGAAGTAGTAAATATACATAGCAAATTTGGTTAAGATCCCTCTGATGGCAAGAAATCTATAACAGCGCAATATCAAAAAGCTTCACTGCAGTACAATACTCTTTCAGAAAGCCAATAGAGTAGTAACAAAATGGACCAGAAAAGTCGCAAAAATGATAATACAAAACTATTTCTTTGTTATTTCTCTATTTATTACTTCATATCTGTCCATATTTTCTCATTCCCTTCTGATTTATAATTCAATTTTGGTTTGAGCTTTACAATCGCCAGTGTCTTTTTATTCTGACTCTAATGACAATGTACTGTATATGAAGATATATTGTTAATTGTATGTAATCAAAAGCACTTTACGTGTGAAAAAGGTATGGCCAAAAAGGGATCCAGTGTGTGACTTAAAGGAATGAAATCAAAATTGGCAGCCAAACTGGTAGCTACACTTATAGCATTGATAATATTTTTAGTGCAAATATTTATTCATTAGTTAGCCAGGCTGTTGCGTCAGCGAGGTCACATGACTAGTGTCACGCCACCTCTCGAACCTTCGGGAATAGTCGGAAGATTACTAGATATAGGGTAGTCTGGTATATATATAAGATCGTCACAACGTGACGCAATAATGTGTGTGTAGGTAATGAGTAATTGAACTGCAGTCAGAGAGAGAGAGACGTATTGTTGAAGTTAACGTCGTTATTATAGTTTGTTATAGCGCGACTGTTGAAAATAAGTGTATCGTAAAGTTGTATTCGGAAATGATAAACCAGTTTTATTAAGTAAGGACTTGTGTCGCTAAAGTTTCGTCGGAACGAAGTTACGGAAAATCAATTAACAAACGGAGACGTAACAAATTAGTGTCAGAAGTGGAACGAAAAAAAAATGGAAACGAGAGGCGGAAAATCAACCTAAAGCTTGGAAGACTTGATGGCAGCAATACAAGAGTAGCAAAAGAAACAAGAACGAGAAAATGAACGAGAAAAGAAACAAGAAGAGAGACAACAGCAGTTGCAAGAAAACTTGCAACAGTGGCAGCTCGAACAACAGAATAAACAAGAAGAGAGATTACAGCAGTTGTTAGAGGAAAAAGAAAATAAACAAGAAGAGAGATTACAGCAATTGTTAGAAGAAAAAGAAAAGAAACAAGAAGAAAGATTACAGCAGTGGCAAGTAAACCTACAACAATGGCAGCTCGAACAGCAAAATAAACAAGAGAGATTACAGCAGTTGTTGGAGAAAAAAAAGAAACAAGAAGAGAGATTACAGCAGTTGTTGGAGGAGAAAGAAAATAAACAAGAAGAGAAATTACAGCAGTTGTTAGAGGAGAAAGAAAATAAACAAGAAGAACGAGAAAAGAAACAAGAAGAGAAATTACAGCAGTAGTAACTGGAACAAGAAAGGAAACAAGAAGTACAAACGGAAAACATTAGTAAATTTAAAAGTGAATTAGATACGTTAAAGGACGATCTATTGTCTTTAACACAA
>NW_013674526.1:0-2544 GCF_000517525.1 Limulus polyphemus
GGAAGGTATGTTGATGAAACTCTTTAGAAGCTCTAATCACATCAGACAATTCGTGTATTATTTAAATTTGAAACACCCTAACTTTAATTTTACTTGTAAAACTGAAAATAATGGTAAATTGCCCTTTTTTGATATCTAAATCAGCCGATCAGATAACCAGTTTACAACATCTGTTTATCGTAAAAAGCATATACAAGTTTCCCTGATATCTAAATCAGCCAATCAGATAACCAGTTTACAACATCTGTTTATCGTAAAAAGCATATACAGGTTTCCCTGATATCTAAATCAGCCGATCAGATAACCAGTTTACAACATCTGTTTATCGTAAAAAGCATATACAGGTTTCCCTGATATCTAAATCAGCCGATCAGATAACCAGTTTACAACATGTGTTTATCGTAAAAAGCATATACAGGTTTACTTACTTGATTCGACAGTTTTATTCCAGCTTCCTTTAAACGTAACCTTATACTCAGTCTTGTCAATAGAACATATAACATCTGTTCTCACTACCCTCTCATCATACCGAACTAACCACCTTACAGAACATTTTAATGAACAACGGCTATCCGTTGCATTTTCCTTTCTCACAAAATTGAAACCTTATACTTTACACAAATACCCATTAAGACTGATTGTCCCTTTTTTTTACGTAAACAGAGTTTCATACTCAAGTAACAAATTTTAATAATAATTAAAACTATTCACATGTTCAACTACAAATGATATTTAAATCACCTTTCAAAATACAAAATCTGTTCCGATCTAAAGACCCATTACCACCAACCCCTATGCATTCCAGGATCGGATATAAGTACACCTGAGGTGCCTGTAATACCACTTACATCGGCAAATCTATGTGTGAATTACTCCTGTGAACATATTTGGGTATCAAGTAGATCTGGTAAACAGCTGTCAAGTCCTCCAGACTCTGCTATTTGTAAACAGCAATGACCCCATCTTGATTAAAAATTTCAAAGTCATCTCATCTGGATCATCCAATATTGAAATTTTACTTAAAGAAAGTCTGTCTCTTATAAATAAACTCCCACCTTTAAATAATAACACAACTCTGCTACAATTAAATCTGTTCAGAATAATTTGTATAATTTAACAATAAGGAAACTAATATTATCAACATGACAAGTTGCTACTGATGATAATAATGGGAAGTTTCTTTATCTAGAATATCAACAGAAGATTTTAGTGATATTCATCAGTTCTAAGAAGGTGTTTTTAAGGATGTGTTGCCACTTGTTGCAGAAATTCTGATCATGTGCTCCTATTGTGATTGGTACTTTTAATGCGAGGGATTGAGGTGTGTTTGGTTTTTTTATGTTATACACTATTTTTCTTCCAGTGAAGGATTGAAATTGTTGTAGTTCTTTTTAAGAAGGAACGTCTCAGTTCTCTTTGTAAATTGTTGTAGTTCCTTTGTAAATTGTTGTAGTTCTTTTTAAGAAGGAACGTCAGTTCTCTTTGTAAATTGTTGTAGTTCTTTTTAAAGAAGGAACGTATCAGTTCTCGTTGTAGTTCTTTTTAAGAAGGAACGTATCAGTTCTCTTTGTAAATTGTTGTAGTTCATTTGAGAAGGAATGTATCAGTTTTTTTAAGAAGGAATGTATCAGTTCTCTTTGTAAATTGTTGTAGTTAAATTGTTGTAGTTCTTTTTAAGAAGGAACGTCTCAGTTCTCTTTGTAAATTGTTGTAGTTCGGAACGTCTCAGTTCTCTTCTTAAAAAGAACTACAACAATTTACAAAGAGAACTCATACATTCCTTTTTTAAAAGAACTACAAAAATCAGCTTCCTACCAATAACACGCTTTTAACAACACTCTTTCGAACCCTCTTATTTGTCATAATGAAACTACCATAGAATTATGCAGTCTACCAGAAACTATGAAAAGTCCCTTTATCTCACAATGATTTAAAAAATGTTTACAAACACTTCATCCTCTAGTACTCATAATTCTTCTCAAACAAATAAATCTGTTGAAAATAACAGTGGCCTCATAAAACGTACAGATAACGATGAACATTTCCAACATTATTAAACTTTCAGACATAACTCTCTCTGAAGCACAACTCGGTCTCCTCAGTAAAGGTCTCAACTTCTACCCCAAATAACAGCTATGTTAATGAGCCCGAACGTTTTCTAATCTTCGTAAATTCTCTAGAAAACTAAAACTTCGCGAATGTTTTAACAACAAACCTCACCCTACTGAAAATCAACATGCACTGGACTTGAAAGAAAAATCTTTTCGGACACCTCCAACAAACAGATAACCACATTTAGAGAGTTATATTAAAACAGTAGAAAATGACATAATACAGACCTTAAAATCTTCCAAGCAATGTCCTAATAATATTAACCAATATGGAAGAAGAGCTTTAAACAATATTATATCAAACAACAATATCATAATAAAGCCAGCAGACAAGGGTGGAAATTGTTTGTTTGTTTGTTATTAATTTCGCGCAAAGCTACACGAGGGCTATCTGCGCTACCCGTCCCAAATTTAGCAGTGTAAGACAAGAGGG
>NW_013674526.1:3459-13819 GCF_000517525.1 Limulus polyphemus
CCCTCTTGTCTTACACTGCTAAATTTGGGACGGGTAGCGCAGATAGCCCTCGTGTAGCTTTGCGCGAAATTAATAACAAACAAACAAACAATATAAATGATGGAATGTTAAACACTGTCTTACTCAAAAAAAACCTACAGACAGACCACAATACATTCATTTTAAAAGCTGTCGCCCCCCTCACACTAAAGAAAATATGCTCAGACGAAACAGACTACAGAAAACACACCAAAGTTCTAAAACAAACCATGTTACAAACAGGATATAAAGATACCAAAATCGACAGACAAATTGAAAAAGCTAACAACACTCAGCAGAAAAACATTTTAAAACAGGACAATACTTATTTTGTTATTATTATTACCTATCACTTTAAATTTAGGAATGTTTTGCGAATTCTGAAAAAAAAAAAAACATTTTCATCTCCTACAACTTAACGATCGCCTTAAACAGATATTTCCTGAAGTTCCCTTTGTCTCCTTCCGAAAAAGCAGAACTTTAAAAGATATCCTTGTTCACACAAAAGTGAATTACATCCCACCAAAAAAGTGGCTGTAATCTATGAAATACAGCTTGTTGTCAAACCTGCAAGTTCATAAAACTACTGACTCATTTTCTGACAAGCACAATCAAAGATACTTTAAAATATCCAAAGAAATCACTTGTGTAAGACAAAATACCATTTACCTTAGACAGTGTAAAAAATTACAGAACGTTTCAACAACCATAAATCTTCTATTAACACCGAAAAAGATCTTCCTGTTACTCAACACCTTAACCAACCCGGTCATTCCATTAACGGCATTGAAATAGGATTCAAAACTAAAGCAGATAGAGAAATAAAAGAAGCTTATTGGATTGCAAATCTAAACACTGTTCAACCTTTTGGAATTAATCCAAATCCTGGAATCAGTGATCTCCGATCATTTGTTTCATCTCTGTCAGAAAAATAATTTTTATTCTTTACTTATTTCTTTCATTTAATGCGAACTATAATTTTTCTAAAACTAACTATTTATTTAATATACTTTTTCCATACCTGTTTGTATAAATTAATTAGTTTAACATCTCTTTTTTTTTCAATCAGTCTCCAGGTGTCACCTTTATTTTACTAAAACACTTAAGTGTAGTTTTATTTATTTCTTTTTAACCATTTCTAAAGCAAAATATCTCTAACACTTTTTACATATCGCTCTCGTCACCGGTCACATTGTACCGGAAATGAAACATACAACAGTACATGGAAAAATATACTAAACATTTCCTGGAAGACCAGATGACCTTCATGACGTCACTCAACTCTATTTATATATATCACTCATTCCATTACACCACCATTAGTATCGCTTGAGGCGGTCAACCAGAATCAGAAATCAATAATTCATTCCCAGAAATCATTAAAACAATTTCAAGAAATCAAATAGCCCAGAGTGGTTTAAACCTATATACCTACCTCGATGACCACCACCATCATTCCCAATCCTTGCTTACATACAGAGCCATGAAGACATATTTTTCTATGCTTAACGATCAAGTGGTTTGCCTTCCTACTGGAAGACAACCCACTCAGACTTTATACACGATTCCATCCATTATCATCGACGGGATTCCAAAAGACTTCTCCCTCAACCAGATCAATATTCTCCTGAGAAAATACGAGCCCAACGCCGCCATTGACCATACGAAAACAAGACTCTTTCGAAGGGAGGAATTTTGAAGTCGCCCTCTTGAGATTCTGCTTCTATGACAGCTGCACCTGTCATGTCCGTTTGCACATCAATAGCTAAATCCTCAAGGTCTTCTTCCCTCTCGAAGTACCTCCTCAACAGATTAGCATAGTAGACCTTAGTCATCCCATTCTTTTTATAGTGCATTCTGTTGACCACTTCCTGTACTGTGAAAGATTCTTTCCACTGCTGGATAAGTTTGTTGTTGTCTGTATGTAGCAGAACTAAAACCTCCTGTCCAGCCTTGAAATGTATTTTTGGCTGTCTTTGGGTTTGTCTTATCCAGTAAAACTGTTTTGATAGGTCCGGTTTAAGACTCCTATCTGGTCCTCAGTTCGGTAAGACTTTTCTCTCTTTGTTTTGTGCTTGACTTTCTCTCAGGCACTGTCTTGAAGTTTCTGCAGTGAAGTGTCTTTCTTCTACGCTTCCTTCAGCTTCCATGAACCTACATTCGGGATGTCTCTTTCAGACACTTTATAAGGCTTGACATCTTACTTGCACTTTTTCCTTTGAGCTCTTTTGATGACTGTAGTTGATTTAAGCTTCTTTCTGTCTAGTTCCTACAAATGTCTACTACCTGGTATATTTCTTATCGCCAAGTCCTATGTTGGTTCCTTGATACATATGGCCTCAAGGTCTCCTACACAATATGGAGTATCCAGCTTTGTTTTTCTATAGGAAACTTTCTCACTTTCCCATCAATTAGCACACACAGGTGTACCTTACCTCTAATCCCATCATCAGATACTAGACTGGTTCTCACTACTGCACTTAGTATCTCGTAGAACCTTCACTTTCTTGTCCCCAACATATCCTTCACATATTGGCATATTATGGTTTGTTGGCACCTCTTAATGTTTGTCACATGCTCCCATCACTGGTGGCACTGTTGATCTATTTGCTAACTTGAAGCAACCATTAATTGTGCACTGATCAATCATGCTTTCTTCATATATTGAATCTGATGAGTTTTCCTGATTCTGTTTCTTCTGGCAGTAGCATCCATAATGCCAGTCATTCTTGTTTCTTACCTGCACTGTCTTTGTAAATAGCTCCAGCTGTTTTATGTTGAGGTTTCTGCTGTTGTTTGCTGATGATAGACTTGCACTCCTTTGCAACGTGTCCAAATTTACAACAAACAGAACATCTCTTCTCGCTTCTGTCTATTAATCCCTGTCACCTTTGGTAAACTGCTGCTTCTGGTCAGCCGTTACTGGTTTCAAATTTAACTGGATATTCTTGGACTTGCCAATTATATTCCCTCCATGAGCTTCCATATACTGTTCTGCCAGCTTGATCATCTCCTCTGCGTTTTTTGGTGCCCTCTCCTTTAAGAACAGTGACATGTTGGTTTAACACGTGATCATGAACTGTTTTCACACTAATAGGTCTGCCATCCCTCAAAAGTATTTTCACAATTGGCCATGTCAGTCAGTCTGGTGAAGTATCACCACAGATGTGCTACAAACTGAAATATAGTTTCTCCAGTGTAGGGTTTGACTCTTTGAACTTCTGACGAAAACCTCTTCAGTAAGTACATGTCCTTTCATTAAAGCCACATTTAATTTGTCATAATCTATGTAATCTTCTGACATCATGCCTGCAAATACTTGTAGGCTTTTTCCTGTAAGAATTTGACTGAGACAGACTGCCCAGTCGCCTTTGTCCCAGTTCTGACTTTGGGCGAATCTTTCATATCTCTCCAGGAAAGCATCCATGTCGTCTTTATTTTCATCAAATTTGGGCAACTTGGGTTAGCTGGCCCTGAATCCATTGTCATTCTTGGGTCCTTCAATTGGGTGAGCTTTGCAAACTCAATTTGTGCTCTTATTCTCTATTTCTAGTCTCTCCTTTTATTTTTCTTCTTTATCAGTTTGTATTCTCATTCTCTCTATTTCTAGTTTCTCCTTTCTCTCCTTTTCTTCTTTCTCAATTTGTGCTCTTATTCTTTCTATTTGTATTTCCTTTTAGTCTTTTTTTTTCCTCTCTTCTCTGCCTATGCTCTTCTCTCTCTAGTTCTTGTTGTTGGTTTAAGAAACTCTCGTGGTACACTGTCTCTTAACTCAAGACGTTCTCCAATTTATCAAAATTTAACATGGTTAATAGCGTGATTGTAATTTCTACACTATTTTCGTTACTACTACAGTTATGTATATATAGGCCTACTTATTTCTTATGTCGTTCACTTTTTCTTCTATCGCTGGTTACCACTATTTAATCCTGGCTGTGGCTCACCAATTGTCAAAATAAATGGAGGCTTTATTCTTCTTAATATTATATACTAGTAGTAGTAGTAATTAGGTTGAATAATATGGGTGTTGTGTTGGGCTAAGGATTCTTCTACAGTAGGTGTCTGTAATTTGTTGGCGATAAATTCAAAAATCAACAAACAGCACTCACTCCACTTGTTTTCAAAACAATATATGGAACTAGCTAAACGTATGTTCAACAAATTATTTACACTATAGAGATCATAAGTATATCATAAACACTATATAGTTCACTTCTTGTTGTCAAAAGTTTACTTAGGTCTATTCAATTGCTTTAGAATTTCAGTTGACAAGCTGAACTATTTTTCTCTATTACTATTGCCAAATAATCCGAGTATAGTTCACTTTTTTTATCGTCGAGTCACCATGGTTGTATCCTATACTTATAAAATGGTATGTCTATTTGTCCAAGTCCACTGAGGCTAGTTTAATTACTTTAGATCTCTCTTTCACGAAATAAAATATTATTCTTATCTCTTTCAGCACCGCTAGTCTCACTTTAATATATCAACGGTTAGGCCTTCCACTCCTACAACGATTAACTTTGCTTTTAACTTTTCTTTGGCCGAATTCCTTCTCGTAACCTTACTTCTCGTCTGCGCTGTCTTTGTCTGTCTGTCTACCTTTCCCGCTCACCTCACATTATCTATATGTTTATTACTTAATCGTCTGCTCGATATATCCTCCACATCAATAAATTTCACGCGGCGTTCGATAATCTCTACATCAGTGAGTTACAAACACAAGGTACGAATCTTAACGAATTGCGTAACTAAATTTGTCATAACATTTACTTCAAAGTAATTGCTTTTCACTCTCTTGTTATGAACAAAACTAAACAATCATAAAATATTAACTCACTAAATATTTAATTAATACTAACTACACTAAACAATCTTTTATATCATGACAAACTTCATTTTAAATTTCCAAGTTGTTCACTTGTTGAAAATGGCTTGTTTTATCTTTGTTGCATTTCCCATTTAGTTTTATTGTGTTCGATTTGTTTGTTTTATAATTAATATTGCATTGTACTTATTTTAAAATGAGATGGGATTAATTTTGTGTCACAGTTGTTCTTAAATTAATTGGAGTAAACAACATAACTGTTCTTCTTCAAATAATCATAATTAACATTTTGTCTTCATTCTGTTTAAGAAAGAGATATTTAATACTGTGATATAATTATTTTTCAATCAATCTTTATTTTAAAAATATTCAAAACTGAGTAGCACTCAGTGTCATTGTATTATTTTTCTGCAAATACTTTGAGGAAAATTAGGACAAACTGCTCTTTAACATTTCTAGTTCACTTCTTAAAATATGGTTCTCGTTATTTTATTGATTTCCCATATTAGTTTTATAATGTTTGATTTGTTGTTTTTATAATATTGTTACGACAGCGGAAGTCACGTGACGCTAGTAGAAATTAAGTGTATTGCAAAGTTGTATTGAGAAAGAATAAACTAGTTTTATTTAAGAAAGGACTTGTATCGCTGAAGTTCTTCGAAAAGAATGTTTACGAGTAATTAACAAACGACCAGAGATGTAACAATATAAAACCTTTGTATGTGCTGTCATCCATTTTTCAAAAAGCTAAACTTCCTTTAAAAAATTTAAGTAACTGTGGATATTAAATAAAAATAAAGGAATATCTAACATTAATAACAAGAAATACAGTGAGGAAAATTGCTTATGTCAAATTACATTAAAAGTTAAAAAAGAATGGAGGATATTAAACAGCAAAAGAAAAGTAAACCATTCACTGTTAAAACAAGGAAAACACAGGGGAACTTAGCATAAATTCCTTCTTAACAATTATAGCAATTGTGAATTTCAAATATATCATAATAAAGTTTTTATTAAACTAATAGTTTTTTATCATAGCGCTACCACTTGATTGCATTGAAAGCAAAAATAAAATGATATTTTCTGAATAAAGTGTTTCTCTAATAAATATTCTGTAAATTGACATCCGTCAAAGCAGTGAAACTACCTGCATTTTGTTTCTTTAAAAAAGGATATGGATGTATCCATACCTTGGAAACTAGGTCATCCTAACTGTTTTGGTTAATGTAAGTTCGCATCAATCAGTTGTTACCTTGATAGGATCTAGTTTTATCAGCATTAACATCATAGCTACTTTTATTTTATCACTACCTGATTTAAGATTTTCCCGGGTAAAGAATCATGTATGACATCGATGGTACCCTCTAATTGTTCTATATTCTATTTGTATGACTCTGCTGAGTGGCTATCTTCCAGATCAGTATAGAAGAAGGTACTTTAAGTTCTCTCCCAAACATTAATAATGATGGTATGTTGCCTGTAGCTTCATGTACTGCCATTTGATAACTCATAAGTATCAGTTGAATATCTTGATCCCACGTTTCCCGATGTTCATCCACATAAATGGCTACTTGGTTTAACAATGTATGGTTGTATCTCTTCACAATGCAATCGAAAGATGGATGAAGGGCTATTGTCCTTTTTGATTTCAAGGATCTGACACATTTCTGCAAACAAGGTTGATTCAACATTCCGTCTATGATCTAAAAGAAGTCCCATTGGCGTACTGTATTTGGAAACAAATTTATTGGCGACTTTTCTTGCTAGAGTTTCTGCTTTCTAGTTAGGAACAGCATATGCTTCTGGCCATTTGGTGAAACAGTCCATCACAATCATGATGTAAATAGTTACACTATTACTCTATGGAAGAAGACCAAGTACATCGACAGCATCTCTCTCAAGTGGTGCTCCAACACAATACTCTTGTATTTGTCTGTGATGTTTCTTTTGTGGGCCTTTTTGTTCACAGCATAGTTCACAAGATTTGCACCAATTATCCACAGAAACCTGGCATCCTATCAATAAAAGCATTCTCTTACACTTTTCAGTGTCTTCTTAACACTTAACTGTCCAACTATTAGAAGCTTGTGGAGATGGTGGAGTGCTTTGGAAATGTAGAGACTGTGAAAATACCAACTGTAGTCATTGTTTCTGTCCACTAGTATATTCTCATTTCTGACATAACAATGAATACCATTGTGCCCAGTACATCTTCATCTTTGGGCTATACAAAGTGAATGTTTGTTATGAGGGTTTCCTGCAATATTCTTGATACACTCAATAAACGGTTTCAAACTCGTAGCTTTTGGCTTAGCACCTTTCAGATGAGTATTGGAACCACATTAGTTGTACGTAATCCCATGTGGATTTCACATCTTGTATTATACCTTAAATAGGATGACTTCCTTCTTTTTAGAGATTTCGCATTCTTCATTAGCACATTCTCTTTGAGTAAATGCATCAACATTGCCATTGTTCTGACCAGAGTGATGTATAACGTTAAAGTTGTGCTCCAAGAGATATTGGCGCCATTTTGCCATCTGGTCTGTCTGGATTGCAAAATTCACCAGTCACTTTAATACTGCATGATCCATTCATAGTGTAAACTTTTGTCAATATTGGTAATGGTTGAAAAGACTTAGGAATTGAACAATACTTATTAGCTTTTTCCAAGTTGTACAATATCTTCTTTTTGCAGCATTCATTGCTTTGCTATAGTATGCAATTACGTGTTCTTTTCCATGTTGTACTTTTGACGAAACTACTCCCACTGCATAATCACTGGAATTTGTATCTAAAATGAATGAATTTTCAAAATTTAGATATACTAATACAGTAGTAGTGGTCAATTCTTTCTTCTGGTTGTTGAATAAATGTTCACAATTATTAGTCCAACAAAACTTACTTGGCTTTTCAAGTAATTTGTGTAGAGGATGACCTATGACAGAGAATGATTTTACAAAAAAGAGAATAGTAAAAGCACAATCTTACCTCAGTAACTCGTGAGGATATTCTCATGGACGAGTCTGTGGAAGGGTAACTCAGTGTAACTTACTGACGTGGTTTTTGTCATGAATTTGATTCAAAGTAGTAGCTTCGAGTCAGTCACAGGAAAGTAACACTCCTGTATCAGCAGCTGCAATTACCTTATCACACACTCACTGCCCTACCAAGGTACCTACATTGCACTAGGTTGGAACTCAGCCAAGGGTTTTCTAAACATCCACACATCCTGGCATTATGATGCAGTCACGCTGGTATTTAATAAACAGGCAAGGTTATTCCGGTCCTCCCTTGGTGTAAGTACTGCAACATGTGTTTCTAATGCCTCTGGAGTATTGAGTCAATTTCGAGGAAACTGACTCTACCTTGCTGAGCAACAAGGTAGACAAGGCTGTGAGTTTAGATCAGTGGTGCAACAGATTTGGAGGAGCCAATAGTATGCAGTGAATAGTGCAGCTGTAACTCCGGGAATTTAGAATAGCCCAAGTTGTACCCGGCTATTGATCCAGAAAATGTAACAGTCAGCTTACATTAAAACATGTGGTGATCAGATTAACTCTTTAAGGACTCAGTGGGTCTTGGTACGTGCCAGTTGGAGTACAAGGGCAATACATAGAGTTCCAGGTTGATACAGAAGTGGCCAAAACACTAACAGATCTCATGGTATATCAGGAGCTCAGAGCAAAACCAATACTCAGGCCTATTTACAATAAATTTTTTGTGGCAAATGGAGAAAAATTAGACATGAATGGAAAGGTTATACTAGAGCAATTTCTAGGAAGGCTCGCGTGCAGAACGAAGGTAGTTGTCGTCGGTTTTGGTTCTGGCATTGTAATGGTTTTACTGTAGAGCTTATGGGTCAGCTTTACCTGTGCAAAAGATGAACTGATGTAATGTGATAGAGTTATCCAATTTTTCGCCAAATGGACTCAGAGAACAGTATTCTGCATTAGTGTATGTGGGAGAGAAAGTCACTGTACCTCCTGGTACACAAGTGATGTTGCCCTGGTTTACTATGGCTTGGTTTGGTTTGAATTTTGCGCAAAGCTACACGAGGGCTATTTGTGCTAGCCGTCCCTAATTTAGCAGTGTAAGACTAGAGGGAAGACAGCTAGTCATCACCACCCACTGCCAACTCTTGGGCTACTCTTTTACCAACGAATAGTAGGATTGACTGTTACATTATAATGCCCCAACGACTGAAAAGGTGAGCATGTTTGGTGGGATGGGGATTCGAACCCACGACCCTCAGATAGCGAGTCGAGCACCCAAACCACTTGGCCATGCTCAGCCCGATTTACTGTGGTCAATATCAGTACATCAGTGTCATGCAACACAGTTATTGAACCCTGGCATGAATCAGGTTACTTTCTACCCACAAAACAAGTAGCATTACCTCGGACAGTTATATGTTTGAGGGGGTGAAGTCCAGTAGTTTTTGCAATTGCGGACGATCAGTTTTCCAGCTATACCCTGAAATGGTCATTGGCACTGTAAGCAAACTAAAAGTAACTGATGCTAGTGGTAACGCTAAAAGTGTGACCTTCGTACTGGATTTGAAAGCGGACACACAAATACCAAACTATCTGAAATCGCTAGCTGAGGATTAAACTGACAATTTAGACTCAACACAGTGTCATCAACTTAATGATTTGTTGCCATAAAATGCTGATATATTTATTGAACTGGATGGATAACTGGGTTGGAACTACAGTCATACAATTGATAAACATGATAAGCCCTCAGACTTACTGCTGAGCCACCAGAGGCCTAGCTTGTGTGAGAATCGTCTAGTTTTATTGCCTGTAAAACATTAGCTTTAATAAGTTTTCTCTGTGCTTTTGAGAATCGTAAATAATTGTGGTGTATCCTTGTTTTTCCAATAGTCTGCTTAGACGATCAAGGTATGGCGTTGTTACGACAGCGGAAGTCACGTGACTCTGGTAACACGTCATGGGATTCTCTAAGGATCTTGACTTTTCCTGGCAACTCTAGTCTGTTCTAGACGCCCTCTTTTTTGTATATAAGTCAAGCGAGCGGTAGTGACGGTAATATAAAGTGTGTGTTTTGTTATCGAGATTGCAAACGTATTGACTGTGGAAATTCTGTGTATTGCAAAGTTGTATCGAGAAAGAATAAACTAGTTTTAATTGAGAAAGGACTTGTATCGCTGAAGTTTATCGGAAATAATTTCTACGGGAAAATAACAAACAAGCAGATACGTAACAGCGTAAATAAAATGTGTTCTGGAATTATAACACGAACCCGTCATGGCAATTTATTTCTGAGATTTATCTTATCTAACTAAAAATATTTATGTGTAACTTTATTTTGTATTCGGAAATAAGTAGTGGAATATGCCAAAACTACCTTCTTCTTCTTCTTCTTTTTTTTCGTATATGGTTTCTAGGTAAAATGACCAAAAAAAAAAAACAACAATAAGTTATATTGTCAGCTGTTATTCCTTTAGTTAATATCATTCCATGAACTGTGTTATAACTTCTACTTTTA
>NW_013674526.1:14863-18643 GCF_000517525.1 Limulus polyphemus
TGTCCCGTCACGTTGTCACCCTCTTTTATATACCAGACTACCCTGTATCTAGTAAATGCTAGAGCATTCGCCAAGGTACAGGATAGTTGTAGAAACGTGGCGTCACACTAGTCATGTGACTCGCTGACGCAACAGTATCATTTTTGACAAAAACATAAAATAACGCCATCGATTACGAATTTAAATAGTGCCTATGATTTGACCCCTTAGTTAAATTAAAGGTTAAACTAAAATGTCCAAGATTCAGAATGAGTTAAAAATACATTTTGAACAAATAATTCGTGTATAATTAAGACTTATTTGAACCCCAAAGCTTTCAAGCAAGTGGAGTACAAGTTCAGAAGTTGACATGTAACTATCACGTTGTTTATAACATCTTTCGAATTCGATGACGAGGAACCCTCTTTCAGACTAATAATGTTTGGAGATGGCGTGAATGGGTAATGAAGAAAAACTTTAATATATTTTAACATAACAGGAAATGTACAACGTTTCAACGAGGTCACCTTGTCGAAACGTTGTATATTTGCTGTTATGTTAAACTTATATTAAAGTTTTTCTTCATTACCCATTCAAGCCATTTCCAATCATTATTATAACATCTTTGTTATATTTATTTTTATTGGTATTAACTTCTCTCCTAGATGGCGAGTGATTTTCCGGCTGTCCATATCCCAGAATTCCTACATTTATAAGATAAATAGTAGTAGTATATAATGGTGATTTTGGTGACCTAAATTTTATCATTCAGGAAGTTTGCTAAATACGTTAACTATACGCTGTAATAGTTTTACTTTGGTCAACAGGTGTAGGTGTCTTTAGTTATCGTAAACAGTAAAGGTTTCAGAACGCACTGAGGATATTAACTAAGAGTAAGATTTTTTTCTCATTTAGACATGGATGACTACTCTGTCTCATTTAGCAGTACTGCCAGTAGCAACCACTGTACAGTACAGTACTGTGTAGTGCTAAAATACTAGTAGTAATATTGTTAGTATTAGTTGAATGTCATGCATTTAAATCTGACTGTTATGAAAATTAACGAATGTTGATATATATGTAAACATATATGTAAATTTCTTGCTTATTCCTTCACCTAGACATGGTACAGTTGGTTGTAAAACATATATATATTCAATGTTTGCAATACAATTAGTTAGGCCTAATTTTGTTTGGTTTGAACTATTTGCGGAAATACCGAGAAGGAAATGTGGGTTCCTTTAATAATATTAATTATTATTATAGTTTACGTAGATCCTAGTTTCAAAGACAATCGAATAACATAATATTTAAGAACAACAATTGAACAAAGGTCCTTGCTACTAATTAATGCCAGGTCCTCTCATCCACGAAACGAAACTAAAAAAAAAATACTCGGATCCAACCCTTACTTTTAAATATTTATCAAGCATTCTCTTGAATTTACTGCACCCACCACATCTGAAGGCAACCAAATCCAAAGGTCAGCCACCCTGTTAGAAAACCTATCAGCTGAAGATGACTCCTACCATGCCAAAATTTACACTCGTGCTCCCCCTAATCCTAACATCTCAACATTAATTATGAAAATAGATGATGCATACAAAGTCCTAGTTTAGTTTACTTCTACTAGTTATACTTGCCAATCTTGTAATTATGAACACCAAATTACTACAGATAATAAAATTAATGAGATACTTAAACAGATTTAAATTAAATATTGCAAAATGTCAAGAGCTTTGCATTCAAATATCTTCATCATCTGCAGAACCCTCTTAAAATGGCTTGCTTAATGTTGATGTGTTTAATGTAACAACAATATTTTATGCTTATGAAATAAAGTAAAATGATATCATTAGGCTTGTGCAAGTTTTGATGTTTAGTTTAGACATCTAACTTAAAGCCAGTGAAGGAATGGTCTTGGTCAGTAATGCCATTGCCACTTCCTTCCAACATGTTTAGTAATGTACATGAGAGTTGGTCCATCACTTTCTCTTGAGGGGTGGGTGGGTGTGTCTCTAGCTTTTAAACAGAAATGTTCTGTTGCTGACACTAAAGCTAATACAGTTAAAGGGGTAATTTATAATCATTCATTATGAGTCAACAGACATAATTATTTCTCTCTTTATACAAATGGATTAGCATAAAGAATAAACAACAACAAGGTTTCATGTGGTCCTTAAAGGCTGTCCTTTCACACCCACCCTTTAAAAAATAAAAATTGAGCCCCACCATTTACTCAGGAAATCAGTTCCACTCCTGTAAAGTGCTGGACTCTAACACATTTACTACTCAGTCACCATGTTAGAGAAATCTAACACAGCTGACGGTAACTTGCAACTCAGTCATCCTGTTGGAGAAATCTAACAAAGCTGACGGTAACTTACAACTCAGTCATCCTGTTAGAGAAATCTAACAAAGCTGACGGTAACTTACAACTCAGTCACCATGCTAGAGAAATCTAACACCAGGTTAGACTCAAGGCAGCTTTATCTCTCTAACAGGGTGACTGAGTTACTGTCAGCTGTTTTAGATTTCTCTAACAGGATGACTGAGCTGTAAGTTACCGTCAGCTTTGTGAGATTTCTCTAACAGGATGACTGAGTTCTAAGTTACTGTCAGTTGTGTTAGATTTCTCTAACAGGATGACTGAGTACTAAGTTACTGTCAGATGTGTAAGATTTCTCTAACAGGATGACTGAGTTGTAAGTTACCATCAGCTTTGTTAGATTTCTCCAACAGGATGACTGAGTTGTAAGTTAGCATCAGCTTTGTTAGATTTCTCCAACAGGATGACTGAGTTGTAAGTTACCGTCAGCTTTGTTAGATTTCTCCAACAGGATGACTGAGTTGTAAGTTACCGTCAGCTTCTTTTACAAATCTTAAACTTGTGTCTTCTCATTCTTTTAACATGTTACAGCAAAAAGAAATGAAGCCATAATCCTATTGATCTGTTTAAAAATCTTGTAAGCTTCAGTTAGACCACCTTATAACATTCTTTCTTTTCACCCTACTTGTATAAGATTTCCCTTCCATCCTTGGAGTAATAATAGTGCTATTCCTAGTACTAACCCTCCTTGGAACCCAACAGATGAGACCAATAGGTACTCAGTATTCCATGTAAGGCCTAACATAACTAGTTAAGTGTATAGAGAAAGGGGTAACAACTTCTTTCAACTTGTAATGAGTATGTTTATAAATGCACCCTAAAATGTGATGGCTTGAGTTACTATTCATCACTGTACAAAAATCCAGTTCTTTAGTCAAGCTGTTAAGTGGGTTTCTTTCTATATTATAATTGTGATCCAATTTACTATAGCTCAGATGCATTATCTTCCTATTAATGTGATTAAAGATCATTTGCAATATATAAGTCTGGTTTACTAATTGATCCAAGTCATTTTGTAATACCTCAGTACAGCTAGAAATACCCAAGAGCTTATTGTCATCAGCAAACTTTATTGATTTACTGACTGTGCTTTTATCAGTATCATTAATGTAAATATTAAAGCCAAGGCACTGACCCCATAGGCATTGTGCTAGTAACAAGGGTTTGGTTTGACTGAACTCCATTAATAACAACAACTTTTTTCTTTCTCTCATGTGATCTCACAACAATCCAATTAATTAGCCTTTTTGTCCAATGCATTTTGATGTGAGTTTCTTATCTTTTGTTTCTCACCTTATCAAAAACTTTTGGACAATTTAAGTACTCTTAAGTCTGCACACTTTCCTTTATCCAGATAAAAAGTAATATCCTCGAAAAATTATAACAGAGGAATAAGATAAGATTTTCCTTTG
>NW_013674526.1:19489-20929 GCF_000517525.1 Limulus polyphemus
TTACAGAATAATGTCTAAAAGTACTACAAATACTTTTTGTTATATACATATATTGTTACATATATTTTATCAAAGTAATTAAAATGTAAAAATTAGAAATTTCAAAATGTAATAAAATATAACATCTATAATTTAATGAGCTCGAGCGATCTACAATACATTATGCTAAAGAATCACATGGTGTTTATGTTAGCTCTGCAGAAAACAAATAATCTGGGAACTGAGACTGATGGCATTCGACACAGGAGTTACTTCTCCAGAAGGTACAAAGTATAGTAATAAAACGAAAAGGAATAGGATGCAAAAGAACATTTGATATTCATTTAGGAGGTTCTAGAGTTTAAGTATACATATGAAATCTGTAATTGTGTTCTTACAATGAAAATCACCTTTCTCTCAGACTAACTTAGTAAAGGTTTTAGAAATTCATAGGCAAATCTTTAGCAAAGATATTTTATTTTTAAAAAAATAGATTTTTTGTGTACAACAGACTTGTAATGTTTATTTAAAAACTTGCTGAAGTTTTAAAGACACACACACACACAGAGTAAATTCAGAATTATAATAGATATTAGTGTTTATAGCTTCATAGATACAGAGGCAATCAATTTGACCAAGCTTGTAAACAGGTGGTTAATTAAAAGTAGCACTGTTATGTTAGTTGTTTGTTGTTTTTACATAAATATGTGCATGTTTTTCAGTTTGTTAAGAATTAAGGGTGAACAGATGTTGGACAATGACCATTTTGTTTTGTGTGGTGACTGGTAAAGTACATAGTAATTGGTTCCTGTAACCAGCAGTGTTTTTTGTTTTCTAGCAGAAAGGCTGAGTTAGGCCTTGCTTTTGTACAGTTTTGGCCACCTTACCTAAGAAATGATAGTGACTTATTAGAAAGAGTTCAGAGGAGGACAACTAGGGGTGGGATAGTTATGTTATAGGGATAGAGTAAGATATTTTAACTTGCTTTCTCTTGAGAAAAGAAAAGTAAGAGGTGTATTTAATGAAGATTACGAGATTATTGGGTGGGGTGGGAGGTTGGTAGGATTAAGGTCTCAAATTTCTTTTTGCTTCATTGAAGATAAGATTCAGAAAAACTGGAGAGGCTCCAGTTACAGTCAGTTTTAGTTATGTAACAGAGTGACTGACTTACAGTGTAAGTTGCTGTCAGTAAAGGTCAGCACTTTACAGGAGTTTCAGAGGGGAATCATTGGTTTCCTGAAAAGTGAAGTGTAGGTTCAGATTTTTCTTGTATCTCAGGGATGTGCATGACACATTAAGGACAAGCAAACATTTGGTTATAAAAACTTGTCCTTTCATGCATATCCCTGAGATACAAGAAAAATCTGAACCTACACTTCACTTTTCAGGAAACCAATGATTCCCCTCTGAAACTCCTGTAAAGTCCTGACCTTTACTGACAGCAACTTACACTGTAAGTCA
>NW_013674526.1:21251-27760 GCF_000517525.1 Limulus polyphemus
CAAATGTTGACTCTCCAACATGCAAAGTAATTTAAATTTTAATATTAAAAATACTTTTATGCATCTGAAAATTTTTAAATTTCAGTTGCAAAATCTTTATAACCTCCATATAATTAGCAAATGTTTTTTAAGAAAATTTTTTTATATTTTATCTGTTATTTTCACTATCAAATCTCTGTACGGGTTCGGTCCATTTGACCAACTTCATAACTACAATAAAAAATTAGGAAATAAACATAAATAATGCTTTTTTTATTCTAGAATGGCTACAGATTATAACACAAAACATGAATGTTTAGTCTAAATAGCTTAAATCTCGTAAAATTATATATTACATATATTTATTATTCTTATTATATTGACCTTTCAGCTGTGCCAGGCTAACATTACAGAAGTTACAATGACGTGGTGCATGTGCACTCGTTACCGTATCCAAGAACATAAAACTGGCTTTTACAAAGTGACCTGTCTTTTAGTGGACTAGTATTTTGTACAATATAGTCACATTTCAGTTATAATACATTATTACTATTTACAAATAAGTTCTTAAACTTATTTTTCTTAAAACATTGAACAGTAAATAAAGAAGCATAGCAAACAATTATCTCTTCTAGATACAAACTTTGTACTAATTTGCTGCTTGCCGTAGGTTGCTAAGCCTTATCAAATTTCGCATGTGGAATATGTGAAATGAAATAATTTTTTTTAGGTTTTATATATACATTTAGAAAATCTTAAATTACTGTATCAATACCATAGATTTCCATTATAATTTATCAAGCTTAGTAACTAAGCTGTCTTTAGGTCTACAAAAATGAAATTTTGAGCTCACTAATGTCTTACGTTACCACTTAGAATCTAGCATGAAAAGAACAAGTTTGCTGCCCAGGTACTTCAAAGAGGCTGAGAAAGCCATTAGGGGGACATTCTGAGCTATCAATTTGTTGTACATGTATCATTGGGTGAAGTAGGTGTATGTGAGCAAGTGTTTTCAAAAAATTGAAGAGGTGGGCAATAGGAGGTTCTTATTTTATATTCTAGCTTATCAGTATCGATATTTGAGTATCTAATTCATAAAAAACTAGACTTTGTATTTGGACATCACAAACATCTAATTCAAACCAATGTTACATTCAACATACCATGTGACACACAAAAATCAATGTTTAGCTGTGTTTTATTTATATTTACTTTTAAATTAAGAAATTAACTAATGTATAATACTAAAATTTTAATTATAATCTACATTTTGATACCAGATTTACTGACATAAATTTATAAAATAGTAGTTCAGTAAAATTTTGAATGCAAGTCAACAATTGCAATGAGATGACCTTTGACTCATGTCACTAGGGTTAATGATGATTGCCATTTCCTTTTGACTTTTATAACTTACGTTGATAAAAATATATATACACACACAGTCACATATATGTTGTAGATTCAAAATGTTTAACAATAGAACCATTTTTATCTTGTACTTATGGAATAAGTGTTCCAGTTGTTAGATAAAAATTATCGCACAAAGCTTGATGCCTTTCAACAATAGTAAAAAGTTATATAATAAATACTAAAAACATAGTAATCCCAAAAGGCGTCTTTACTACGGACCTTACAGAATTTCTTTAAATTCCATCATCAGCATTGATATCTATCTAAAAAAAAATTAGTTTGTAATATTCGAACTACAAAAATCAACATTAGCATTGAGTGAGGTTTTGTATTCAATTGGAACTTTAGAAAGAACTGATTTAAATAGTAATAATCTTATTATAATGGAGCTTGTGATGTATACGTCCAAAACTCGGATCTCGAAAACTACCACACCAATCATAACTGGGTAATATTTTTATAACTAGGCAGTATTTTTATAGGTGAGCAATAAGTAAAACATTTGAAATGTCCACAAAAATGATATGTTTCAGTTTTAATCAATAGATATTATAAACAAAAAAGAATGTTTCAAATATAAAACAATCAAAAAACAAACTTAAAAAAAATATTTGTTTTTCTATAGTGAAAATCTCATGAGTGTTGCAACAGAAAATCAAGGCACTTTCATTGATAACTGTGTCTACAAAGAAATACTTCAGTAAAATCTACTCTGTGATGATAGCTCATTTTTAAACTGAAATTTCAATAAAATCTTTTTTCTCAAGAATGGTGACCCAATGGTATTCCACAGGAACTAGCAGTTATACGGGCTCGGAGGGTGGCTATTTCTATTAATATAATGGAGTGTACGATTGAGTACAAAAATTTGCTCAATGCTAATGTTGTTTTTTGTAGTTTGATTATTATGAACTAATTTTTTTTAGATATTAACACTGATGATGGAAATTCGAAATCGTCTGTATTAAAGATGTTTTTTTGGTATTACCGTGTTTTATAATATCTATTATAAAACTTTGTTTTCCACGTGATGAATCAATAGAACAAAGTTTTGTCTAACTTCATTTTACAGTTGAAATCATCAAAATACAAATATATATATATGTAAGATAAAAGTAGGTTTTAGAGCTGATCTGCTGATTGATATCTTTAATTATCCCAAGCTTACAAAAAAAAAATTGCCTTTTCTGTCGAGAAAACTTACCCAATCGAGAATTAAAATTAACACCTCTGTGAGTAAATTATCCCATAGAAGTGAACCACCTAAATGGTGTAGTGATGTAAACCAAGCCAGGGGAAATATCAACAGTAATTCATTGATTGGATAAAGTTTAAATAACTACTATGGTCAGTTATTTTGATGCATATGTGACGTGGGTTGATATTTTTTGGGTACATTGATTGAAGTAACTTTGTACTGCATATTACTATTTTTTTACTTTAACAGAAGGATGTATTTAAGACTTAATTTCTGTATAACATTTTTTTGATAATGGATGCTTTCTGTTGGATTGTTGGCTTATAATTTGAAAGCATGTTTGATGTTTACTTTCTTGTAAATGTTCCACCAGAATACAGGTTTTCTCAATTTTCATGTGTTTTTGATGATTTTTCAGGTGTGGTTTTATGAAGATTGTTGTCTACATACACACCGAACAGTATTCTTTCCCCTTTTAATCTAAAGTCAGTAGTAGCAGTGGAACACTAAATTCAATATATGTTAAACATTCCTTCATTTATGTGATTGGTGTAATTTTTTATGCATAAAATACTCTGGGTCCCAGGTTATCAAGAATGTGAAGTTACCCATATAACATGATTCTTGTATGTGAAATATTCTGAGTCCCAGGTTATAAAGAATGTGAAGATACCCATGTAACGTGATTCTTGTGTGTGTAATACTCTGGGTCCCAGGTTATAAAGAATGTGAAGATACCCATGTAACGTGGTTCTTGTATGTGTAATACTCTGGGTCCCAGGTTATAAAGAATGTGAAGATACCCATGTAACGTGATTCTTGTGTGTGAAATATTCTGGGGCCCAGGTTATCAAGAATGTGAAGATACCCATGTAACGTGGTTCTTGTATGTGTAATACTCTGGGTCCCAGGTTATCAAGAATGTGAAGATACCCATGTAACGTGATTCTTGTATGTGAAATATTCTGGGTCCCAGGTTATGTAACATGATTCTTGTATGTGAAATATTCTGGGTCCCAGGTTATCAAGAATGTGAAGATACCCATGTAACGTGATTCTTGTGTGTGAAATATTCTGGGTCCCGGGTTATCAAGAATGTGAAGATACCCATGTAACGTGATTCTTGTATGTGAAATATTCTGGGTCCCAGGTTATCAAGAATGTGAAGGAGGGGTAAAGCTACAGTTTAAATTTTTATCAGGGCTGTTGACTCAAGAAAAGAATTTTGTCAACATTAGTGGAGGCCAGGGCTTAGCCTAAGAGAAGAATTGGGGATTTCCTGTAAAGTAAAGGATAGGTTTAAAATTTTACATTCTCTAATGTTGGTGGACAAGGACAGTCGTGAAGGACTAGTTGATCTTTTTTTTGTCCATGTGTTATATTTTTGAGAACAAACACCTAATGTTATCTTCTGTTTTAGGGTTGTTTTTTGTGTGAGTGTGTGTGTGTGTTTTGGGACTTTTCTATATTGGTCTAATGCTGTCATGCGAGTGAAATATAGAGATGAGGAGGCTAACCTAGAGGAAAGTAAATCTAGATTTGAATAAAAGTGGTCTTGTGTAATGATTTATCTTGGTTCTAGGCATAAATCCATAGAATGATACAGTAACAGGAAACCCCACTTAACAACGATGCTAAACATGAAGCATTATACAACTTAGACTTTCAAGTCATCTGATTGCTCTAGATCTAAACAAGTAATTATATATGCATTAACTTTGTATCTATCAGGCCTAACTTATAATCTTAGTTGGACAGTGACTTATTTGGGGATGATAGACAATATAAGGAAAAGCAACTCAGGATTTTCAGTGGTCTTGATTTACTTTCAGAGGACACTTTAAGAGAAAGTGCTTATAAAAGTGACTTAGGAATGGATAGTTTCACCATGTTGTTTACCGAAAGAAAGCATTGTTGTACTAACCTCAACCAATGTAATAAGAAAAATTTAACAATTTTAAATTAATAGTTTAAGTATTTGAGACAAGAGCTAAAAATAACTATGTAATTACCCAAAACAGGCTTATGGTATGGAGAGCGAAGACATTGACCTCTTCAGCTATGACAATGTTAAAGGGAGCGAGGCTTATCCAAAAAAGCTGGTTCAGACTGACGATCCTGCTGTCACAGTGCCCTTCCCAACTCTCACTGGGGAAGGCATAGAGTATTTGGGCTATACAACCGAAGGAACCATTGCTTTATCCAGCTACAGAATTTTTGTGCACACCAAAGAATCTGTCTTCAACATCCCTATTGGACTGATTGAACAGGTTGAAATTCGAGATATATTCTTCCTCATCATTTTCTGTAAGGATGCTCGTTCTTTAAGGTTAGTGTTTGTCTTTTTGAG
Organism: Limulus polyphemus; assembly: GCF_000517525.1. Lineage (NCBI taxonomy): Eukaryota > Metazoa > Arthropoda > Merostomata > Xiphosura > Limulidae > Limulus > Limulus polyphemus. The sequence continues at coordinate 26,192 of NW_013674526.1, forward strand.
TCTTGTAAAGTAGCTTTCATCATAAATATTTAAAGAATATCTCTACAATACAGAAAGTAGTAAGCGATAACTTTCGAGATTCTGAGCGAATGATTTTGATTTGTATGTTTTTCACTGCTTCGTGAAGCATCTTTACTGGTTGATATGTTGTTGCCATGGTACTTCACTATTTTAAAAAATGATGAATAAAACGTGCATACACTTAAGAAAACTTACACATGGTTACAGAATGGTGTTAAATTGAAATCTATACTTGAAAATTTATTACAATAAATGGAACTGTTAATGAGTTAAAGTATCACGTATATTAGATCAGTTGAGTTTGTGTACATGTATTATATATTTTATGAATAGATTATTGATTACCCCCGAGTGTATATCAGTTCATAGAATAATAGTTCAAAAAGGTGTATTTAATCGTTCCACGTACTAATTGTTAGTTTGCTTGCCTTGTTACAGTTTAAGTTGCACTTATGTATTAATTACAAATATTTAAGTTCCATACAGGTTTCTTGAACTTTATAGAAAAATTTTATATTATTGCTTATGTCTCCGTACTTTTCATTCTCTAAATAATTTATTTAAAATTAATACTAAATTTTTAATACTTTTGCCATAAATTGTTGTAACTTTCAGCTTCAGGGTCATTCTTAGTTGTACTGAGGGTTATTATATTTACTAAGACTTTATCAAACCGTTTTCCATGATTTCCAGTGTGATTACAAAGATTTATGTTCTTTTTTAGGGTTCATATTTGTTATCTATTAATATTGAAATTGTTGTGATTTCCAGTTTCAGTGTAAGTAAAACTCTTATATGTTCTGTTTTTTATCTATTAATATTTAAACTGTCTTCAAAGGTGTACTTTTGGAACAAACGAAGACTGTCAGAAGTGGTATCGCCGCCTTTTGAGTGCTATATCCCCTCCCAAGAAGGTTACAGATCTGTTTGGATTTGCTTTTTTCTTGTGGTGTCGAGATGAGAGGCAGGACAGTATCTTCCAACTGCTGCATCAAGGTGATAAATAATCACATTAATTTGTTCAACAAGAATTTATTTCTTAAATTAGAATATAAGAATTATTTCATCTATTGAGAAACAAGAAAATATCTGAAACTTAAGCATGCATTGTGGCATCACAATGAATCAAAGTGAGTGTTTTAAATATATATACTGATTAACTTCTTTAAATACATTGGAAAACCCGATTTTATACGCATCTTTTATGTTGCTGACACATTATAATTTGTAATACACAAATGCAACTATTAAAATAAATTTTTAAATCACCCATACAATTGTATGTATCAAGAATATAAACAAATATGTAAATCACCTTGTAGATTACACTGTCAAGAATATTAACAAATAATATGTAAATCACCTTGTAGATTACACTGTCAAGAATATTAACAAATAATCTGTAAATCACCTTGTAGATTACACTATCAATAATATTAACAAATAATATGTAAATCACCTTGTAGAATACACTATCAAGAATATTAACAAATAATCTGTAAATCACCTTGTAGAATACACTATCAAGAATATTAACAAATAATATGT
>NW_013674527.1:0-6461 GCF_000517525.1 Limulus polyphemus
ACAAAGAACATTTGTAAAAGATCTAAGTGCTAACTATGGAGGGTTGAGTACATTATATTAAAACATTTTTTGAATATGTAAATCACCATGTCATGTGCCAATATAAAGTTGTGATAGAATGTCATGTATCAGAATTACATTTTCATGCTGTTTAATATTTCATAGATTGTGTGATGCCACTGAAAATTGATCAATTTTGTAACAGCTCTTTCTGATGCTAAATATTCATATAATCAGATAATAAAGATTATTTACATTGGGATTTAGAATTTTGAAGATGGAGATATGTTCTTCTTAAACGCATTGGAAAACTATAGAATATAGATCAACTAAAGGTACCAGACCCATCCAGAAAGAGATCCACAACAAGTCTTATCTTAGCCATAATAAGCAAAGCGAGGTGTCTTGTAGTAAGTAAGAGTGAGAAGCAAAAGCTGTCTATTTGCTCCAGGCAAGTACACATTATAATTATAATCAAGTGCAAACTATCTAGAAAAGCAACATAAGACGTGGACACAAGATGATTCCACAACACATTTGTTCAACCACTGCATACCTAAGCAGCTGGAGAATGAAAAGTGTATTCATACTGTTCTATACAAAAGATATATTGAGAAAGTTGTCAGCTGAAGCAAGAGATCCATTTCTGTGTTATTAGACTGTTGAAATAGGTGCTGGGAAACTATCAGCCAATTGTCGTCCATTCAACTAAATTTCATCATAAACATATTTGCAAAAGAAGGTAGTGTTACATTAATGTATCAAGAAGTTAATAGCTTGTCCCTCTACAAACAATAAAATTTAAAAGAGGACAAGTTTGTTTGAAGTTAAGCACAAAGCAACACAATGGGCTATCTATGCTCTGCCCACCACGGGTATCAAAACCCGGATTCTAGCGTTGTAAGTCCGTAGACATACCGCTGTGCCACTGGGGAGCAGAAAAAGAGGACTAAAGAAAAGAACTGCTATTTATACTGTGTGAACTACATGTATATTAACTTATACTAGTTAATACAAAAATAATTATATTTAAAAAAACAAAAATATTTATCCTTTAGCAGATTGATCTGTTAATTTCAAGCCACAAAAACACAACTAAAGCAGTTTGTTTCTTCATTTTACTGGAGCTCAGGATAAAATAACACATTTTTACTTTTTTGAACATCATCATACAAAACATATAATCTTCACACACACATTTTTACCACTTGAATATAATGGTGTTTCTCATATAGTGGTTCTACACAGTATTTTATAAAATATAGTTACAATAACTTATATATCTCATAAATTGTTAATACTTGTCCATGAAAACTAAATCAGTAATTCTGTGCATTTTGATGAAAAACACATTCAGTGCTCAAAAGCCAGAAATTTCATACAACAGTTACATGTACAATGTGAATTAACCAATTATAACTAATATGTCTAAAAATGTTAATGTAAGTGAAAACAATTTATAAACCATCCCTTTTACATTAACAAATAAAAAGACTTAAAAATCAATGATTTAAGAGTTTCCATAAGTATTTAATGTATTAAGTGTAAAATACTAGTCAACCATGATTATAATAAAAAATAGTATAAATACATGTAACTTGGGAATGATTCATCTCAGTCTTTTACTACTCTTTGGTTTTTAAAATATGAATACACGTGCAGTAATTTCAATGCTATGTAATCTCTAACAATCAGTCACATATAAAAAACAACAACAGGATATCACCCAACATTTTAAGATTCAAGCTTCTTACTGGTTGTGTTATTATACCACATAAACTTTTCATCCACTTAAGTGGTGTTAACCTAACATCAAGCTAATAACTGTGTGACAGTTACAAGTGGTTTTCTGAGAGCTGTGTTGAGGATCTCATGTAAATTAATACATTTTCTGTTCAACTTAAAGTCCCGTTACATTATGAAACAATGTAATATTTCATACTTAAGTCTGACAAACCTTTTTATAACATGTATAAACCATGTAAATGCTTTTAAAACAATGCAACTTGCTGATTCAAGACACTTGTGTGTAGAAACAGGTTTAATAATGGCATTCTCAGCAATACTTTATAAAATATTCTGTGCACTTTGTAATAAGCAGCCTTAGCATAAACTTTGATAATAATAGTAGTCTATCATATTTTCAGTCAAGTGACAATTTCCTTCCAACTACAAACATTTGCAATCAGTTATGCAAATTTCTCATAAATGCTTTCAATTATAGCAGGAAATAAAAGCTACATGTATTCCTTGTACGCTCTCTACTATCTGTAAGTTTGGTACAACAACAAACTTTTTAACCCTTATAAAGTGTTTAGTAAAGCCAAGACTGTCTATATAACAAACAAATGTGGGGAAAAAAATAAACAAACACGCACACACATCAAGTATTATGTACGACTGGTTCTGGGAAATATTTTTATATACCTATAGTCTATTCTGGTCTCTGTACTACAGCAAGTTAGAGAAAACAGAAATATACCTTGAACTGATTTCATTTGGAGTAGGACTAGACCAAGCCTAACATTCGTTCATAATATTTTTGTACAATTAAGCCAAAGTACTTATAAGGCTGTAGTTTCTATATGCTAGACAAATAGCTTTTATAACCCAATAACAAACAATCAGATCAACCAAGTTTGTAGTTTACTGAAACATTTAACAGAATGCAGTAACATATCATGGAAAACTTTCTTTGTGATCAGAAGAATTGATAAATGAGGTTACTACCCAGTGCATGAAGACACAGAAATCTGAGATAAAGTACCGTGTAGAAAATGTTAAATGACAAACTTAAAGCATTACTGTTTAAATGAAGAGGAGAATGTTTAAACTTATTCATGTGACAAATATATATATGATAAAAGACTTAAACGTATGTTGTACAATACACATTACACAAGCAACTGTACATGTTTGATACACGAACCTACCATTTAATTATTTAATTCTATCAATACAGGCTCAGTAACTTTGATATATCTTGCACCCACCAGGTTGAACATGCATCTTCACAAAGTTTGGCAAACTTTTAGTAAACATTACAAGCCTTCTGCACACAAAAGATCAGGTTTTTTGATTTATCTGGAATATATGTATGGAGTCTGAGTGCGACTCAAACTCTGACTAGTCTGAGTACAATGCAATTTTCACATTAAAATTAAAAGTTCTTTTTTTTTCATCTTACAGTTTACAAATTTCATTAGCCTAGCCTCTAAAACCTCCTAAATGAATATCAAGTTTTTCTTCAGTACATATTTATATTTTTATCTGTTATATTTTCAACCTTAACACTATATGGAAATTGGTCAATTTAACCAACCTTGTAACCACTGGAAAAAATATGAAATAAATTTAAAGTACCCTTTAGCTTTCTAGAATGACTACAAAGTGTAACAGAAAATTACAATTATATATTCTGAAGAGCTATCAACTGTTTATATATGTTTTTTACAATTTTTATTGCTTTTTGTTTAACTAATAATCTTGCGATACAAGTTGTAAATCACATGACAAGCTCAAATTATGGTATTGAATGACATAAACACACGTTACTTCTGATAATACCTTGTGGAGAATTTTTTTTACAATTTTTTAATTTTTACATTGTAGTTACTTTATAACAATAAATAAAAAATATACAAAAAAATCAAGAAATTTAGTACTTACATTTGGCCTTGTTTTTTTGCTGTTGGTCCACTGATGGAAATTAAGCCTACTGTTTTATAATGTTGGTACTAGTACATCAAATAATCTTTGTTCCATACATGACCTTAAGTACATAAAATAATAACATGCACAAAGCAAACAATGTCCTATAACTATTATGATTTAACTGGCTTTCTAACTAAGGCATAAGTGATTTAAAATAATTCCATTAGATCCTTAATCAGAACTCATTAATAGCAATTTTGAATCTGCAAGGAAGATAAAAGATCTTCACTGAGGACAAGGTAGTATTTAACATAATTAGTTATAAATGAGAGAATTATCAACAATACATAAAAGTTTGGTTTGTTTGGAATTTTGCACAAAGCTACACGAGTTGACTTGCCCATTTTCTATTTTTTCATCACCCCTCTATGATTTCCTGAGTTTAACATAATTATTGATTTGATTGACATTCAATTCTGGATGTATTTTTTTGTGAATCCACAAACTTTCAAACTGTTAAATCACAGTCTTTAAAATAGTGGCTTTATACCTACAGCCAACGAGTTCAGCATTTTGGGAAGTGCAGCAAATGGAAAAAATGCTCAGAACTAAAGTAATTACTCAGTATAATATCAATATTATTATTAAGGTATAGTCTAATTTTTATAGTTTTCAATCATCTTTGTTTTCAGAACTATAAACCAGAAAATCAAACTCACTTGCCATGCTTTCCTATTACATACTCTCTTTCATGTATAGGCCAGGTGGTTAGGATGCTTGACTTGCAATCTGAGGGTCGCAAGTTCAATTCCTCATCCCACCAAACATGCTTGCCCTTTCTGCCATGGGGGCATTATAATGTGATGGTCAGTCTCACTATTTGTTGGTAAAAAAAGAAGCCCAAGAGTTGGTGGTGATGACTAGTTGTTTCCTTCTTGTCTTACACTGCTAAATTAGGGACGGCTAGCGCAGATAGCCTAATTATTTAAGTTTTAATTTTATAATTTCAAAGAAAATATTTAATTAAATTCTAGGTCTCCCTTCATCTGTGTAATGTGACATTTGTTCAGCATTTTTTAGATTTATTAATTAGAATTTGATACTAAGTGTATTCATATACATTGAAAATAAAGTAGTTTAATTATATTTTTGATGTAACTCTGTAAAAAATTGTGACATGTACATTTTCACCTAATTTGAGAGGGTTAATGTTGTTTCATGACATAAGTGTACCCTTTTATTATTCAAAAACGGTTTTTACAATCCCTCACAATAATCATCAAACATGTACATATGGTCAGAATGGGTGCATTTTTTACAGACAGTAAGTGTGAATCCTATGTTAGCATAGGAAATACAGTTTTTTTAAATATCAAAACAATGGCTGTTGTATAAGCCTAAGGTCAATTTTGCTGTTGTTAAAAATTGTTCAATTTAATTATCATCCATCACAACTCACCTTATACAATGTTCCACTGTGTTATGAGCTGTAGAAAAGTTGAAAGAGATGTTAATACGATTAAAAGATGCCGTATTCATAAGAACTGTAATTTCATTAGCACTTCTGTTAATATCCAGGTCATCGATAACAATAAAATCATCCAGGTAGGTTCCAGGATGTCGACTGGATTGTTTTAGCATGTTATAAATTCCACCAGACTGAGAAATGTTTAGGTCTGAAGAATACACAAAAGATTGTTCCGCTGAACTTGGAGAGAAGCTTGAAGCTAAAAGTTTTAGTATTACTTGTCCTTTGTTATCAGTAGACAAGACCTGAAACCTGGGATTTTGAAGTTTCTCAACAGCATTGTCATATGCTTTTGATTTTGCTAATTTCTTATTTTTCCCCTCACCGTTTCCAACTAAAACATTTTCTATGTACAGACAACACGAGTATTTGGGACTTCCTTGATTCTGACCAGGAACTTCATCAAAAACCCAAATAGAGTTCAAATGTAACTTGCTAACACTAACTTGAATAACTTGTAATGCATTGGGTTGGTGTGTAACCTCGTTCTTAACAATAGCAGCCAGCTGGTAGAACTTTTGTTCTAATGGAGAAGGCCCTGGAACAGGTGATTTGTTATTTTTGTTATTAGATTTTGAACTTAGTAAGCATGACTGTCTTTCTTCTCCTAGTTTGTTTTTAGAGAGATTACCATTTTTATGAAGATCAGTTTTATCCTTTTGTGAAGAATACAGGAATGAATTTCTGTCAGCTGGTGGAACACATTCAACAATCATCGCTTTGGAGGAATCAGAGGTCTTAAAACCACACTCCCCACTCACATTTTTGTCCTTGTTGGAAGAATGCTTGACAAAGTCATGGACAAATGAAGAGTTTATCGTGCCTAAAGATCCTGATGGAAGAAAACTTGAATTGTATTTTTCTAGTCTTTTTCTTGTTTTGTTTTCATCACTTGTTGTCATCACAGATGAATACTTTCGCTTATCTCCTGAAATGTTGAAAAACATTTTGTAGAAATGACAATTTAAGGGATTTAATTTTATTAATCCAGGAATGTGGACTTTTGGCAATTATTTATGTTTGTTGTATTATGGTATACAAGGTTTTTTAAAAATTTAGAATATTATAAATACTTATAATAGTGAAAATATTTTGATTATTAAGGACAAGCTATGATGTTAGTTTTTCGTACGAGTACTGAATGATCAGTAAGTTTTATGTTATCGTTTAGGATGAAGAGAAAGCAAATTAAACATATTTGAATCATACTACACATATTAATAATGGCTGGAGACGGCTTAAATGGGTAATGAAGAAAAACTTTAATATAAGTTTTTCT
>NW_013674527.1:6770-19687 GCF_000517525.1 Limulus polyphemus
AGAAAAACTTATATTAAAGTTTTTCTTCATTACCCATTTAAGCCGTCTCCAGCCATTATTAGTCTCAAAGTGGGTTCCTCGTCATCGAATTTGAATACTACACATATTGCATAATTAATACCAAGTGTTGAATAAAATAATCTGGATGATGTTTTTCACTAAATGTCAGCTTTTATAAATTTAATTGTATATACAAATATATGATCAATAATATAACTGAATAGTTTTATTTAATATCATTTGGCTCCCAGAAGAAACAACAACAAAAAAACCTTAGTGGTATTAGTTACACAGCAATTTTAAAAACAAATGAGATTGATAATGAGAGTTGAAATACACTATAAAAATGCTAATTTTATGGGTAGCATTTAAATAATTTTTTAAAACAAATGTAAATAAAATGATCAAGCTGTGTACGTGTTAGCTTCAGATCTATTTGAACAATAAAACTTAAAAAAAGTGTTAGCTTCAGATCCATTTCAACAATAAAACTTAGCAAAATAAGTGTTAGCTTCAGATCCATTTCAACAATAAAACTTAGCAAAATAAGTGTTAGCTTCAGATCCATTTCAACAATAAAACTTAGCAAAATAAGTGTTAGCTTCAGATCCATTTCAACAATAAAACTTAGCAAAATAAGTGTTAGCTTCAGATCCATTTCAACAATAAAACTGAGCAAAATAAAAGTTTTCTAAATGTATAAACTCACTTAAATGAACAAGAACAACAAATAACATGATGACTTTGACTTTATGAAATATTTTATACGTACAAAAGTACTATTTGAAACCATAAATTGAAAACATAATACTCTAGGCAAATATCATCTATTTTTTAAAAAGTTCCTTATCAGTAATTGAATTTTTTTTCCCTGAGTTTGTATAGAAAATGATTAATATAATGCACAGAAGACAAAGAACAACACATTCTTCAACAGTGAAGCTAGTAATCAAATGGTTTGATGCTCTATAAAATTGCACATTTCTTATGAAAAAAAAAAACAAAAACTATTAGATCTTAAACTCTGCAGATCCTTATTTGAAAAGTATGAGTACAAGTAGAATTTATGGAAAGCTAGTGAAGAAAACCAACTTTTTAAGAAACATTGAGAAAAGAATTATGTTATTACAACTGCTAGAAGGTTTCTTTGTTTAAGATGATGATCTTCTTCAGGTCTGTAGTTTTGTAGACTAATGTGTTTTTATCTTGTAAATAAAACAACACAATAATCAAAAAGTGAACCCCTTCAAGAGAGATTCAAGAATCAGCAATCTATGGATTAAACTCCTCAAAAATCAGCCAATCACAAGCCTTGTAGTTAACCAATCAGGAACCATCTCCACTCAATCAAGACAATATTACACATAGTTCATCATTTACACCCTACAAAAGAAAAACATAACCAAGTCTTCAAAATTACAGACCTAAAAAAGATCTGCAAAAGTTTGCTGAAATTTTATCTCCGACTGATAAATTTTCCACCAGGTGGCTCTCTACAAATCCATTTTATGATATGATCCACCTCCTAACTATGACCTCCATGACCTTGTACATCTGTTTTTATTTTAATAAGTTTTTTAAGCTAAAGAATAAAACTAAATATACAGGAAGTTTACTTTCATTAACATTCTTGTGATTTTTTTAGGCATTGCTTTAAGCCTTGTAGAGTTTTACTTATGCTTCATTGGTCTTCTTACTTACTTATACAAAACATTAGCTTCATAAAACACACATCAGATATTTTCAGAACTCTGTGTTCACTTTATGTATTTTACATTACACTATCCAAGTATAATTGCACTCTGTATTATTTCAATAAACTAGATGTTTACAAATACTTTGTTGTTTAAATGATACATATATGTAGACACACCCTTTTCTAAACATTAAACATATAAATATTAGTTTATTACGTATTACAATTATTTGCAAGCACTTAATTAGCCATGACATGTGCACTGTTAGAAAATTTATGTGCTTTTCACACACACACACAATAAAACAGGCTGGATGTTACATTCACAATTAAAAATTATTTTTAGAATTTAAGTTAACATAAACTAACAACGTATACTTTACTAAAATATAATGAACTATGTAGTTGAAGTTCAAAACATCTTAAAAATTTCAAATTACCACTGTAATGTTAGCCAGTCTCAGCAACAATGATTGTAATTAAAAAAACAAATTCAAATTAAAGACACTGTTTTGTATAATTATAAGCACAGATGCCAACCTTAACCGATATAAAAACAAGAATGTCAAAAGAAAAAAAAAGGAGGAATCTGGGTAGAAAAATAGGAATGGCTTAATACCTGCATTTGTTCCCCTCCCCACTCCCCATGAATATAAAATGCATGGTTTTCACTTATTTTGGATAATTTAATGCACAGCTAGTCAGCAGTATATTCAGATTTAAACTTCTGGAACACCTATGCTTGGGCAAACGTACCATATCAGAACAGCATTGTAGTCGATAATTTTCTTTAGTTATGTTCATCTTTACATTATTTTATTGGTATCATTTAGCCATTAAACTTTCTAGAGATTTCTTCTTCTTTGGTAGTGTTAGCTTTCCTTTATGTTCCTGGTTTTTGTGGAACATACAATGGCTTTGTTATTACTTTTCTCTATCCTTGTTAGCAAAACTTTGTGTATGCATATAAACATGCACTATAATAATTAAAACTAGAGTTTACATGCCGACGTACAGTGTGTGGTTGCTGCCATGTAATGTTACAACTCCATTGCTGTATAACAGTTATTGTTAACGGTGTCAGGGAGTTTTGTCTATCACAAAAATACCTATGTAACCAAACTTTTTTTCTTAAGGAATTACATGTTTGTGTATAGGAAAAACATACATCCCAGCAACTTTTAAGTTAACAAAAAAATGGTCTTCGTTTAATAACTATACTTTAATTTCCTATATTTGAGTAATATCAACCTAGATAAAGATATTTATGAAATGTTAAAAACAAAGTAAGTTCAATATATGTATACAAAGGTTACTCCTGTGGTAAATCCAGCATAGGCTTTACTAAAATGAAGAACCTTCTTTATAGTATTTACCACAGGAGTAAAGCATAGGCTTTACTAAAATGAAAAACCTTCTTTATAGTATTTACCACAGGAGTAAAGCATAGGCTTTACTAAAATGAAAAACCTTCTTTATAGTGATGGCCAGAAGACTTGTATTTTTTGCACACATGTAAATACTTGTGTATTTCATTAAAACATACTGATTATCTACAACTCTTTCAAAAATCAAAAAGTATGATAAATTAATTCAACATATATTTTCTTATACCTAATTACAGAATTTTATCTATGTTTTAAGTAAGACATTATAATAGAAGCCATGGCTTAGAATTCATGAAATCCTCTTTACATTCCTTCAAAAGTTATTGAGAAAAATTACAAAAGATATAATTATTTGGCATTTTGGTCTTGTGTATGATTTTAAAATTTCTGAGGGAACACTTTCATGATGTATTTGTATAACATAGATAATTATGATCAATGGGATAGGACCCAAGCCCCCCCCCCCCCCAAATTCTTTAGACTCAGTTTAAAAAGCTGAATTAGATTTGGGATATTATCAATATCTTGTCATTTTTACATTGAATGAACTGTTATACAGTAAAGTTTCAAGTCAAAGTAAAAAATAAAAAACTGAGCCACTAGATACAATGTTCAGTAAGAAATAAAATAAAAAATTAATGATATGAACCAAGGGCAGGTGGCAGAGATACAATATTTTTTATATTTGTTATTCAGTATCATAAATACTTTGGTGCCCATCTAAAACTTCCTCCCCGAGGTTACAATGAAACTTAATCCTCATGCAACAGAGGTGTTCTTCCGGAGGTTCCTGAGCTTATTGCTTGCTGGAATCTAGATATGGCTGAACATCTATAGAAAGCCCTTGCTAGTCCATATGGATACCTTGGTTACATATCACCTTCATCTAAAAATTAAATAATTCATGCTAGTGCCGAGGTTATTTGTGAAGCTGTTGTAGATGATATTAAAAAAGCAAAGCCCTATTTCATCTGCCTAAAAACAACAACCTGCTACAGCAAACAAGACCAACATTGTTAGATATGCCAGTGAAAATAGTAGTAACTGAATTTTTACTCTACATAGCAGTGTGTTCTGATAAAAATAGTAGGAATGTAATCTTTTTGGAAACCATGGTTTTACATTTGGCAATGTGCAAGGTCAAAGATATGATAACCACTGTACTATGCTTTGATATTACACTGGATGATAGACACAGGCTAAAGATTGGGCTCCAAATGCATATTACATGTACTGCTTTGCACACTACTTAAATTTAGTGGTTGTGGGCACCTGTAGAAATGACAAAATCCAGAAAATGTTTTCATTTATTGATGACATCAAAAAGTTACAATCTTTTCAAAAACCTTCAGCAGGACACTCTTAGTACAATTACTGATGTGAAGTTTGCATTAAGATCTATTACACACAATCTTGTTTGTTTGTTTTGAAATTCGTGCAAAGCTACACGAGGGCTATCTGCGCTAGCCATCCCTAATTTAGCAGTGTAAGACTAGAGGGAAGGAAGCTAGTCATCACCACCCACTGCCAAGTCTTGGGTTACTCTTTTACTAACGAGTAGTGGGATTGACCATCACATTATAATGCCCCCACGGCTGAAAGGGCGAGCATGTTTGGTGGGACAGGGATTCGAACCCGCGACCCTCTGATTGTCAGTCGAGTGCCCTAACCACCTGGCCATGCCGGGCCCGCACAATCTTAACTTTGTCTGTGAAACTGCAAGTGAAGCATATTCCAACTTGAAAGACTTTGAATATTTGCAACAGGAATATTTCAAGTTTGTTAGTTTAGAATGAGAAGAGGACACTTTTGAGCAGCATTTTACATCAACTGAAAGAACAGCAGGCAGTACATATGGTACTAATTCAGAACCTTACACTAGAAAGGTTTCTTCTAAACTGGATCCACTTCTCAAAACTCAAGTCATGTTAGTTGGAAAGTATTGGAGCTGATGTTGATAGCATCCACAAGACCCCTGATCAAACAGACAAGTGAGGAAATCCATAATATGAGAAACAGTGGGTCGAGCGAGGGAAAACTTGTGAAATTGATAAACTACCCTGTGATGAATGAACCAAAGATAGTGTCTCAACTGATGAGATATTTGGACATATTGGTAAACATTCGCAATGTCGACCTTGGTCATCCACAAACCCAGAGAAAAAGACTACATTAGGGTGAGAAAAGACTCAACGGGAAATTGGGGTAGAACCTAAAACTGATTGAGGCGGGACAAATTGATTACAGACTGCCAGTCCCCAGTTTTATTGGGTACCACAAACAGCCTGGAATAAAAACCTGGAGTAGAATGATTGACAGGTTTGATGGCCTGCTGGGAGAAAAGATCTTGTACCACTTCAGACAGATGTTGACTGGTGATAGGATCCCAAGGCAATGGAAAGGAAACGTTTATTTGAGGTAATGGAAGAAGGGGGAAAGAAAATGGATGACAAGTCCCTCAGATAATACCCGAATAACCCACAGATCTGTGGGGAAAAAGGGAACAAAATTGGTCAAGTGAGCTCCCATTGGACTGGAACCCATGGGGTAGTCACTAGCATTGTGGCAACGTGTCCATCTGCATTGAATAAAACGATGAGATGAGAAAACCTTGGAGGTAAGGGCTGAGAAGGAGCTGGACAGGAAATAGTAATAGCAGCATGTCTAGGCTGAGAATGAGACAAACGATCCACCAAAGAAAGGGTAGTTTGTGTCACACCGACTCCACACAGGATTCCAAAGTCTCAGGAATATTACTAAGAACATACTGCTGTAGAAAAGACCCGGAGATAAGTAAGCAGTAAATGAACTTGGGACAAAGCTGCATCTCTCCCCAGGAGATCCCAAAAACAGAGAAACCATGTGTGTAAGGCTAGTGCTGAAGAAGACAAACGTGCCAAAATGGAGGTAAATAGGTATAGGCAATCTCTCAAAAAACACTCAGGATCTCTATGGATTTCCTTTGAAAGGAGGTGGATGGTAGACGGAAAGTACCATTGGAGAGTTGATAGTGTAAGATGAAGTTGAGAAACTTGGGTGTGGAATAAATAAACAGGATGATCAGGGTCTGCCTCCCACACAGGCAAAATCGATTCTAACTGTTGAGAATCGATAAGCATACATTCAGCCTGATGGTAGAACAAGACAAACTCTTATGAAGCCCATGGAGGGCAAGATATGCTGGTACCCTCAACCATTTGAGAAACAAAATGCTCAGCACAAACCCTAATATCCAGAGAAGGGGGAAACTAAATAGTGAGACGAGGAGATATCATGTAACAAAGAAGAACAGGGATTATATGAAATCAAGGAAATGGATAAAATGGAACACACTTGAAAAATCAGGTCTAAAAAAGCCTTTCAAAATCCTCATTGACCCGAACTAGTTCGGCACGTTCAGGAGGGATAGGGGCAAGATCAGGAGAAGCAGGTTGACTCATATAATGATTAATCTATTGTCAGATGATAGTATTAAGTCCAAAATCGAGTCCCCACCCCCACCCCACCTGTCTCCTGTGCAAGTCTGTAGTAGATGGTATTATCTCCAAAATGGTAACCTGATCATCAGAATTCATTGTGTAAAAATGAAAATCAAACAATTGTTTCATGAAGAGAAAAAAAAAGAGGAAAAACTGGGTAAATAAAAAAAATAATCCACTTCAGAATAATAATAAAAACCATGAAGTTGAACAAATTTAAGGGGCACTACAAAAATGTCTTACATGAGTACTTTCAAACGACAAGTGATAGTTTGGTAGAATTAAATAGAGGGAGTCACATGCATCAGGAGTGTGTGCAGTACTCTTATTGGTTTGTCGCATGATGATTTACATGCAAGACACATTTAAACCAGTTGATTGTAAGGTATGTTGGAGCTCAAGGCTTGTGGTATGCACAAAAAAAAGTTTTCCATATAGAGGGCAGCATTGAATGAGAATAGCTATTTACGTGAGCAGAAGTAATGTATCATATTGGAAATTAAGATTCAACTTGCCCTTGTCTAGGATTACTGATGAAGGATGGAATTCCTCGAAATCATTATAACTTAGTGACAAGTGGTAAATCAAATTCTAGATTGGCCTTCACATTTATTTTTTAGTATTGCACTAAGTAGTCTTAAAAATATCTGGGGATACCTTAGTAACAGCAAGAAATCTAGAAAGCAAGTCATTGACTTACATAAACACCATTAAGTCTGGTAGTTTTCTAAATTTTCAAAAGCATTGAGAGATTATGAATAGGAAATACTTTATCATTAAGAGAAACCCCAAATTTGACTAACGTAACCATGAAAACATTTTTATGGAAACTTGCATGTGTAAAAGATACCTGACTTTCAGAATTCAATAAACAGGTGAAATTCTAAAATCATACAAGTACACGAGTCAACAAATACTCACATATACCTTTAACAGGTTGTGACCTCTTGGCTTCATCTGCCATGACAAAATGAATCTGTGTTCGTTCTTGCCGTTTGTCCTTCAACTCTTTTGCACTGTTAATTTCCTTAGAAAGTTCAGCTACCTGTCTCATAACTGGAGCAGGATATCTAAAGAACGAACAGAATATTTGAATTAAAAAACCAGCTTCTATACATACTTTAGAAACATCATACATATAATATTCACACACGTACATTTACAACTGCATGTAAAAGTTCTAGCTTTGACTGTGTTTGCATTATTATGAAATTCTATATTATAATTTTAACTCTTTCAACCTCATAACAATTTTGTGCTTGTTATAGTTTCATGCTATAACTTTTAAATTAGTAAGCAAATGTTAACGAAATTTGGCAGTTTATCAGTAAACATTACAATGATTTCATATGCAAATTATGAAATTCTACATTATACTTTTAAGGTCATGTTTGACCTTTTTTACAGTTTACACTGTTTTTGAGAATAAATTTGTCTGCTTATTATATAAGCTAGAATTTAATAATGCCCGGAGATGGCTTGAATGAGTAATGAAGAAAAACATTAATATAAGTTTAAAATAACAGCAAATGTACAATGTTTTGACAAGGTTTTGTCATCATCAAAACCTCGTACATTTGCTGTTGTGTTAAACTTATATTAACGTTTTTCTTCATTACCCATTCAAGCTATCTCCAAGGATTATTAGTCTCAAAGTGGGTTCCTCGTCATCAAATTTAAGCTAGAATTTATCTATGATGTTACTAACAGATATAAAATATGATATATTTACATAACAACTAAAAATTAGCCCACTTAATAATGCAACTAATTTAATATACTTGTTAAGAGATTGCAATGTTATACAACAAACTTAAGAACTATAACACCATAATTCATTATTTGAGTGATTTGAACCAATTTACATGCTAGATGAGAATATTATTGTGTATATCTCTCTTTTTTAATTCAAAGAGTAGATTAAACTTTTTAACACAAAGAAGTGAAGATTAAGGACTGCTAATCACAGCATGAGATTTAAAACTAATAGTGTAACTATAGTAATGGTATAAACAATCATTAAGCCTATTAGTTTTTTAAAAATAGTTTGAAAAAAATTAATTCATGCGACTGAACTCAAGTTATTTATTCTACTCTAAAAATAAATTGAATTAATGAGAATATCAATCTGAGCCTTAATAATGCAATACATACTAAGAGCTTATTCTTCCCACACCTTTATTTCCCAGCATCCCCCTCCTAACTATTACTGATGCTTCCAGCTCTATCCACTGTCCCAAGATATTTAGCTAGAGATTACCAATGATGATATTAAAACTAATTACAGGTGGATACACCTGCACAAGTATGGGTGCCTCTTTCAACACAACATGAAAATAACATATGACAAAATATGTAGAAGCATGAACAGTAAAGACAGACCTCCTCCAACAACTTCAGTGTATGGTGTCCTTTCAGAAAAAAGCAGATATAAAATATTGATGAAGTAGGCTTACAGATTTTGTGGCTCATTCATAATTATTTAAACATGTATACTTTTTGGGTGACATTTTGTTTTCACCTCAACAAGGTACTTATGACTGTTGGCATCATATTATAATTTAGTGATGGTATTCATAATGATTTCATGTAAATTATCTAGTAGACTACTTCATCATGTTACAGTGAGCAAAAACGTTTGTTTGTAGTTATGCACAAAGCTATACAATGGGATATCTGTGCTCTGCCCACCACGGGTATAGGAAACCCAGTTTCTAGCGTTGTAAGTCCACAGACATACCGCTGTGCCACTGGGGGCTGTGAGCAAAAGGAGCATACATTATTTTCCTCAATGTGTGAAATGAGCCTTAGAGTATCATATCATGTTACACCATTTCTCTTCCTTTACGCTGACATCACCAATAGCTTTCTTCATTTTTTTTAACAGAAGTGAAACTAATGCAGCAGCAGGTTACAAATAGACTTATAGAATAAAAGAAGCAATTTAATAAGTTTTATTTTTTGGAAAAATTAGGGGGAAAGACTCATAAAAATAGGGCTTCTGGGAGACCTGTAAAATCTAAACTAGAAGGGTTAAAAAAAACGTGTTAGTCTTTAGAAATTTTCACTTTTTACAAGAAAAATATTATGACTCAAATAAAAAAAATTTTTTTTTTTTACTTTGCCACACAATAGACAATCTTACCACTTGAGCTTTTGTTACTAGCTGAAAAATTACATCATTTTAGGGCTTCCCATTTTTTTCTAAACTGTAAAATTGTTTTCATTAATGTTATGCAAAGTAATTACAGTATTCCTACATCATACAGATTAAAGTAAGTAAATGACATGTATATTCAGAACTAATATGACAGGTAAGAACTAGTGATATGCTAAATAATAGGTTATCATTTTATAAGTCACAAAACTGATTAATTATTATGAATATGAATATTATGAATTGTGGACCTCCAAAAAATCAAATGCTGAACTACAATTTACATGCCAAAATCAGTTTTAGGTTATTTTAGTTTCACACGAAACCACAGAAAAATCTTTCCTCACTTTCTAAACACAAGAGCTTGCATTTGTAAGAAAGTAAACACTCAAGTGTCTTAAATCAACCATATTAATAAAAATTGTAAGTTATGTTTGACTTACCCCTTCCTTTCTCTGATACGGCTATATATTACATATGGTAGCCAGAAAAAAAATGACATCATAGTTAGAATGGATGAAAAAAAAATGCCTCCCACCCACTTCCGCAAATTAAACAGAACCAAAGGGAATTGTAAATATATTTCACTTCTGGTGGTGAACGTGAATCTAGGAAGAAATGGTCAATGTGACATCCTAATTGTACCATTTTGTCCCGATTTAAGTGTGGATTTACATAATGCGAGAAGAGGGAAAGCAGAAAACTGACTTCTGAGACAGTAATGAATCACTGTCATAGTTGTTTTGTAACTATGTTGTATCACCAACTTTTTAAGTCTGAGACTGAGTAGAATGAAATGTGGGTAGATTATCATGTCCATGGTTGCATTATATGTCACCTCAAATGCTGTTGATAAATCCAAGAAATGATAGAAAAAATAAAATATTATCAGATAACTACAGACAACTGATTAACCAGTCCATGTACATACAAGATCATCATAATTATAACACTAACTTAGATATAGCAATTCACATCCATATACATGAAAACTGTACGTAACACATAATCAAGAAAGTTGTTAATTTATGTTTACTATAGCCACTTTTGTTCTCTGTCATTTGTTTGAGATAACAACTGGTTTGCCCATGGGAGATATATTTGTAAAGCTACACTTTGTGTATGGAAGTAGACAGCTGCATTCTCCAATGGTAAGTTAGTTGATATGTCAAGTACCAACTCCCTTACTTTTAATTAGGAATAACCAGTCACGTGGGTAATGCTAGTCATTCTGAAGAAGTCTGGTGATGATGTTACTATTTTTTAAACTGGCATGAGTTTCAGCCTGGAATAGCATTTCAAGCGAGTCAGTCAGCCTGGAATGAATCTTTGGGGAATAATGATAGTCTGATCAATCTAACTCTCTAGTAAAAGTGACTGTCAAATGTCCAAAGCTAGTATACACATTGAGCTTGTGTTATAAAAAGTTTTTTTTACTGTGTTTTACACACTTACATCCAGACCACTATTTCTTAACACAGACTCAGTTAGCTTTAGCTGAACTCATTATTACTTTACAATATATCTTTTCAAAACATCCATTATAATTAGACCTGTATTATAAAAAAAAAATTTCATAAAGGGGGGATTACTTCCACCTAAGTATACCATAGATGAACTTATCCAAAAAATATTTTAAATAATTAAAATCAACAAGAGGATAACAGAAGAAAGAAAAATATAGAAAACACTGTTTATGTAATAAAGAGTTGAAATTAATAATAAAAAAATAATGTTTCAAAATAGAGCACAATCCAGTGGCAAAATTCACCTCACAGTAAATGAATAAGCACAAACACTGCACTTAAAACTTTTACTTAATCAACAGCATGAAATATTTAGATCAATGTAGTTAGAAACATCGGTTTCATTTATTCATACAAGACATCCAATGAAAGAGAACTACAGCTCATACGTAATGTAGTTTTCTGTTTAGTTTCCTTCTATAACTTGTGGTACTATACAGTGAAAAATATTTCTTATCATATTTATAATTTTTAGAAAATGGGAAGAACTGAAAACTGGCCCATATTTTGAAAACTGTCTCTAACAGACAATTTGTCAAAATACTTAACCACCATGAATACTTTCTGACAACTTATTTTTATATCATCTGCCAAAATTCAACATTTGTTTATAGCAAACCAAAAACTTTTGTAAATAGAAATATACAACTAGTTACCTGCAGCCCAGTAGCTCAACATTTACAAACACCTGAGCCAAACACAGAAGTCTAGACAAGGGTAATTTATCAGAATGGGTCGAAAGAAATTCTCGTCTCATAACCCAGTGTTCATCGCTTTCCCAAGGTTGGCGATATGCCTCAACATCGAAGTTCTTACCATCAGTCATCGCTGAAGTATCCTTAACAAAAAATATCAATCATTACTAATTACAAGGTGCATCTTTAACAAATTGGCTGAAATTATTGTTGGACCACATCATTTTCATATTAGAAATCTTAATGCAGAGCTAATACTGGAATGAGAATCAATGTTATATAGTATATAAACCAAATATGAAAAATATTTACATTACTCCTTGCAATTTTACTATTAATATATATTTTCACTTTCAAAACAATCATTCAAAAATCATGACCAATAGAAAATATACATACATATTATTTCCAATCCTTAAATCTTTAAGACCTAAAGATAATTTTAAAAGACTGTCAGTATAAGTCTTGAATAATTCATATAATTAGGCATTTGGTTACAGATCCACCCAGCAAAAGAAACAAAAAACATCAAATCAAATCTTGGACTTCCTCAATAGGCAGGTTATCCTAACCCCTTACAAATTTAAGCACATAAATATAGTTATTTAAAATACTACAAATCCAAATCATTGAGCCTTTTGTTGTAGCTCAAGTTTGATAAATTAGGTTTTATAGCCATAGCCAGTAGTGGAATTCTGGTCAACAAACTACATGTTAATGTCATTCCCATAATAATGGGGGAAAAAAAAAAGAAGAAATTCACTAATACTATAATAATTGATCAAGTTAGTACTTTAAAACCTAGTTATGAAAATAATTAGAAAGGAAGGCCTAATCTTACCATATGTTCCAGGTTTAACTAGTAGTTTATTTAAAGTGTTCAAAAAACAATAGATATTCTGCCCTATATTTAAGCCGATAAATAAGATGAATCAAATGTTAGGTACTACGAAAGACGAAATACATTTAACTGAAA
>NW_013674527.1:20494-25743 GCF_000517525.1 Limulus polyphemus
CACAAGAAGATGCAATAATTCTGATAAAACTATTACTGTATGAAGTAACTGTAGTTTTCATATCAAGACACACAATAGTATGTCATGCAACCAAAATAAACTGCAGGACACACTGTGTGTTAGTAACAGGAGTGACAGTTTAGTAATTTTCCACTTTCTGCAGGTAGGACTGTGGTAATCCAAACTATCCCATATTTTCAGTGAAGTGCTCTACTCTTGGATGTAGCTACAGTGGGCAGGGCCATCTAAGACTCTCATACAATGTGACTATTGCTGCTCAGCACAAAATATCACTGAGAAAAAGTTCACCATAAGCATGAAAAATTTTATTGTCAACGTCGTAGTAGAGTTTACTTTGCAGTTAGCCTACTAGAAACAAACGTTTTTCTAGAAAAGTTATGAAGGAAATAACCTTTTCGCTAAAGTGCTTTTCAAGAAAAGTCCACAGGAAAAAAACCTATGTACAAAACCGAACAAATGACCCACACCATGCTAATTCACTTGTACTTAATGTGGAACATAAGTATCATCGTTACCCTTATAACATATGTTTGCCTAGTGACTGCTTGTGTGGTGTGTTTTATCAGACATTCTGAAGGAATTTAGAAATTTTCAAAGTCATTAAAATTATGAACATGAAAATAATAACATATTTTTTCTTGCATGGCCGAGGGGGAGGGGAGGAGTATCATGGCAGCCACTGCAAGCACGTGCATCTATGGGCTAGACTGGTTTTTACCACCAACCTCTCTAATCATCATACCTAAAACCTTGGCTCTACTGGATCCTTACTTCACATACTAAATTTCATGGTAATCCATTAAGAAATATACGAGATACAAATTTTGATTGAATTTCTCCTACTTTTTTTTTCCGAAAGTACGGAAACTTTGAGAGAAAAACATTTAACTTTCATGGATTTCTTCAAATTTGGTACATTGATAGATCTTGGCAATCTACAATTAGGTGTCAAATTTGGTATAAATATAAGCCACATATACAAAGTTATTCGCCCTAAACTGCTCAATTGTGACCGAGATTTTTGTACACACCTATGCACAAAGTCACCTAAGAGTAAAGGTGGACATTTTTTAGTGCTTTGCTGTTCAGAATAAAGATGGCTGATTTAGAGCAGAAAAACTATAGGGTGAAAATACGTGCAGATACATAAGTATTAGTTAGGCCAAGCAAACTAGATTAACAGTTTTTAGTTCAAGTTTTCAAAAGAATCATACAGGTGGATGGTTAATATTCATTATTTATTGCCAAATTTAAGCACAAATTTGCTAAATTTTAGGAAATTCTCCCAATTAAACAGCATTTAGCATCACATGATATTAGCTTAAGCAATTAGTGTAAATAATTATGCTTGATACAGCTGTACCAAGTGCATGAATGTGATGAAAAGAAACTGTTAATCTAGTTTCCATGGCATTACTATAAAGGAAGCTATTAACACTGTTTTAGAGAGGAAAAACTACCACCATATATTTTAAAGAATATGATTAATTCTGTAAAGTATAGGTCTGTTCCAAATAATAGGATTGCAAACCTAAAGCTGATGTTGGTTACTATCAAGTGTCACTTTCTTACTGACTGTGGTTTGTTGGTGTGACAAAAAAAAGTCATGATATCTAATCAAAAACACCATAAATGTGAAAAATAGGTGCAGCCAATAAAGGTTTAAGCATGGAACTTAAACGAATAAATTAAAATTGGTAGCCAAACTAGTAGCTACACGTATAGCATTGATAAGAATTTTAGACCAAATATTCATTCATTGGTTAGCTTACTTACTTAGCACTTAGTCCATCCTGTATCTCCTGTCACATTAGGCCATCAATTGATAATACTTTCTTCCATCCAGCTCCATCTTTTCCATTTCTTCCCATGTGACAGTTCTTTTGCTGATGTCTTTCTAAATACATTTTTTCAATGCAAGATTAGTTAGCTAGGCCATGTATTTTGTTTTACCCTCCATCATGCCCCAAGTTGAACAAAAAACATGGCCTGGCTAACTAATGAATGAATATTTGCTGTAAAATTGTTATCAATGCAATAAGTATACCTACCAGTTTGGCCGGCAATTTTGATCTCATTCCTTTAAGTTGCATGTTCAATCCTTTTTTATTATATATATATACCTATGGTGTTTTTGATTATATATATATATATGAATACTATTGAAATGTCCCACTCCAGATACTTTACAATCTTAGCAAGCACATTGCTATCATCTAAACGTCACATCATTTTACCATCAAACCAGTAAAATTTTCCCACTTTTTAAAAATATTGATGGTTCGTGTGCACAAAATTTAAATCCTTTCAAAACAAATACAGAGATTACATATGTTAAATCTAGAAACTCATAAGTTCACATACTAACATTAGTAAATATTTATTTCAAATCATAGTAAGCTATGTACTTAAATTAGAGCAAAACTAAAAACCAACCTAACAATCAGGATCACTAATTAAGTATGCTTTTCTAAAATTTATACTTAGGAAGATTAGAATGCATTGTTTCATCAATTAGATGCCCTTGTTGTGTAAACAGTGTAATCCCAGGAATGTCTCACAATAATTGGCTGGCTTAGCAGATTTAGATTAGCCATAATATCCAAGTGTTAAGCTAACAAAGCAAAACAATCTTTACAATGAAAGAATGATAACAAACAATAAATCAAACAGAAGGTAATTACATTTGTTATACTAACTAGTATAACCAATATTGTTTATAACTTCTGATCAGAATAAAGCAACAATGAATAAACAATACAATATACCTTACTTTGTGAACACTCAAACAGTAGATCTTGTCTTGAACCATTGTCACAGAAGTATATTTCTCTGGATATAAGTATCTTTCTCTAACACATCACTTTACCAAAGAAACCTCCATCCACAGAATTATCCTACTCCTGTGACTATAAGTATAACTTTGTACAAGAATTTTAAGGTACGTTTACAGTCACATTGTTTGCAAGTTCTAGACAATGTACTGGTTAGGCCTCACTCACTTGAAAGTTGAAGATGAACTTAGATTGTTGTCCAGTTTGATCTTATCCAAGATTTAGAAAGAAATATGCGAACTTATTGGAAAGGATTCATAATTATATTCACAAAGAGACTAAGAGTCTGCAGTGTCTAAATTTCGTCTAATATCTTACCTGAAGTAATGCAGTCTTTCCTACGTAACGTTTCTTAGCTATATAATAAAAAAAGAAGTTTATTATTATATTAATTTGCACATTAACTTAAAGACCAAAAGTCCAACCATACAAAAATATTTTCTGAAACCACAAGAATTGCAATCAGTCATTAACGCCACCACTGCACTAGGCTTATCCAAACCCGAAATTCAACTTTTTTTCTTTTAAGTAAATCAAAATTTAGAGAACTAGTGTAGACTTTGATTTAAAAGTGGGACTTGGTAATTATACACAAAAGTACATTTAGAAAATAATTTAACAAATTAATGGCAGACTGCAAAAAGTGAAAACATGACTGAGATAATGAATTTGTTATAAGTATTGAATAATTTATTAAAATACCATGACCACAGTTACCAAAAGTAAGATGGAAAACAATAAAATTACGTGACGTTTTTAATCTGGAACAAATTCAACTTGTAAATATTTCTAAATAAATTTTATTGCAATTTGGACAAACAAAATCGGTTTGAGAATCTTTAGTAACTTTTTTAATATCTGAAAACAATATTTCAAGTAAAATCAATGCTTTAAATTAAAGTTTAATACACATTAATGATTCTGCAACGTTTTACCTTTCAGGAACTATGTTAGGTAAAATAAGTTAATTCGAAACGCCCAAAAAGCGTATCAAAACACGGTACAATAATTTATGATATATATATTTTAAAATTTATATAATGAATGATATTATTAATACTATTGCGTATGGTCAGGTCAGTCCCGGGTATTGGAATTCAATGATAACCAACAAAATTTTCTTTTTGAAAATAAACTTTAGACAAAAATAAAAGTGTAACTTGTAAGTTAGTGTATTATGTACCGAGTAGGGTTTTGTAGCAGCTGATCGTTTAGTGAACTTTTTATTTTTGCGATCTTAACTCAATTTAAAATGCAAGGTTAGCGAAAAGTCCTAAAGAAGCTATATTTTAAGACTTGTCTAAAGGTAAGCTAACTTAAAGCAAGACAAACTGATAACATGAGACGAACAATCATTTACCCTTTGTACTTTATGCACTACCTCTCTTATCCCAGAAGAAAACACAAGTATTCTGTCAAAGAACTGGATTCCAAGACAATAAACGCCAACCATGCTTTGGCTCGGTGTCATAAACTTCAAGTTCAGTTCTCTCTGTCAACATGTTCCTGCTATTCAAAATCAGTTAAGTAAAACCATGTTCGCTCAATAATTTCACATCAGCTAGTAGTTTCATTCTTAAACTTCAAGTCCGTCGACATACCGTACAGGCGCGTTTATTTGTATCTGCTTCCACAGGCAGAAGTCTAACACCTGTTTTTTCAGGCTCTTCATCCACCAAAATACCCCACCATCCCTTTTTTGCTAGATACAGTCGAAAAAATCAAAAGTAAAGAGCCAAGAGTCAAGATTTATAAATGTAGTAAATGCAACACAAGGTCTTTTTTTTTAGACTAAATAATAACAACTATCAAGATATTTTAACTGTAATAATGAAAATGGATATCATAAAAGGATAGAAATAAATGATACTGTTACGCCTTCGTTCATTAGTTGATTTTCCGTAAATTTCGTTCCGACGAAACTTTAGCGACACAAGTCCTTTTTAAAATAAAACTGGTTTATTCTTTCTAAATACAACTTTGCAATACACTTAATTTCCACAGTCGCGCTTTAACAAACGCTATAATTCACAACGAACGTCTCACGTACTCAACTCAACAACACTCTGTCCGCAGTTCAATTACACATTACCTCCCGTCCACTTCTTGGCCGTCTTATATATACAACACTATCCCATATCTAGTAGTCTCCCGACGCTTCATGAACGTTCTAGAAGCGCGTGGCGTGTACTAGCGTCACGTGACCTCCGCTGTCGTAACACTGCCTCTTCCTTAGTATTGTTCGTCCCGAACAATAGCCACTTAAATTAAACCAATAAACAATTAACAATAACTTAATTAAATGTACATAATTTACAAACACATTTAATTGGTTATACTAGTTTACAGTGGAAAGTATCATTAACAACAAGGGCATCTAATTGATGAAACAAT
>NW_013674528.1:0-1736 GCF_000517525.1 Limulus polyphemus
TGTGTCACACTGGTACTAAATATCGATTTTTGTGTGTGTCACATGGGTATGTTGAATGCAGCATTGGTTCCAATTAACTGTTTGTTATGAATTAGGAACTCAAATTACCGGTATTCACAAGCTAGAATCTAAAATAAGAACCCTCTATGTTTTCTATTTGCTGAGATATCGCTCATATACTGAATCAAACACAGTGTTTGGTGATTAACTGATAATGAGTCCTTAAAATGAAGGGTTTTTTTTAAATTGTTATACACTTTGTCATCCTTGTTTATGGTGTTTCAGAATTAATTTAAATATTTGTATATTTGTATGTTCTTTATAATAAAGTCGTAAATTTCACTTATGTTGAACACTAGTTTGTTTTTATCTGTTTTTGTTTTCAGAAGGAGTAAGCATGATAACTTTACAAAATTTCTATAAACTTTTATTTGTATTTTTCATAGCAACAAAGTAAAGAAAGCTGTGTATTAGATTGCCCTTCAGAAAATAGCTGCAAAACTCAGACATGTTGTGGGCCTCTTCAAACACAAGAAACGAACGGTACGTCAGTGAATTCGGGCACGACCAGTTTTTAACCAATACCTGACAAATAGTAAGTCTTCTGATGAAAGCAAGAATTCTGATGATGTAGTTTTGATGCTTGGCTGTTACGGACACTTTACGAAAATTGACGATTTGGATTCAAACTAAGACTACGATATGGACCTTAAGACGACGATATGGACCTTAAGACTACGATATGGACCTTAAGACTACGATATGGACATTAAGACTACGATATGGACATTAAGACTGCGATATGGACCTTAAGACTACGATATGGACCTTAAGACTACGATATGGACCTTAAGACGACGATATGGACCTTAAGACGACGACATGGACCTTGTATGTTTATGTGAACGTAGTTGGCAATAATAATAAAAAAGGGGGGGGGGAAGAAGACCAGACGTGACACCATATTAAAATTGATTTAAGAGTCAAAAATACATGATTATTGTGAGATTACAGAAGGATATAACCCAAGTATTTAAACAAAATCGCTATATTAAAAGTTTAATAAAGAATTACCGTTGGATATGTACCTTATATCTTGGTAATTGGATATATATATTTTTAGTTTTTTGTTCGCTACTGTTACCAGTTTGTGTTCTTAAAAGGTTCTCAACTCAGATTCTCCAGAGGAGTATGTTTGTTTAAGTTATTGTTTTTTTAGAGTTTTATTACAAGTAAATGTAATATTAATAACATTATTAAACTTAATAAAAACGTTGTTTTATAGTTCTAGTCATATCAGTTCTAACTGGACGTTCTCGTAATAAAGTTTACGTAATAATAATAATAATAACGGTTTATTTTGATGTATAGCTTTTCTATTGGTGTTGGAAACATCGGTCTCTGCACTGGATTGGTTCAAATTTGTTACCTATAAAATGGTTCAAATTCCCAAGTTACTACGTGTAGAGATTTTAATAAGATGGGCAAGTAGCTTATGCTTTGGAAAATACATGCATATTTTAAGTTTTTTTTTGTTACTGATTCCAGTATTTAGTGTTCGTGCTCACCAACTCCCCATACAAACGTCACAACTAATAATGTTTCCAGTATTTACTGTTCATGCTCATCAACTCCCTATATAAACGTCACAACTAATAATGTTTCCAGTATTTACTGTTCATGCTCATCAACTCCCTATATAAACGTCACAACTAATAATGTTTCCAGTATTTAGT
>NW_013674528.1:2618-13453 GCF_000517525.1 Limulus polyphemus
AGGTTTTATAACAGAACAGAAATCAATAGAAGTTTCCAATATTAAAATTGATTATAGTTTTGTGCCGTTTCGGGGGAATATAAAGTATGTTCGAGTTTCAATTACCAGTAGTTGCTTAATTTTGTTAACTTCTGACTTGTCTTTGAAGTCAAAAAACAGCAAGGAAGTCGCGGCTGGACTAAAGTGATAAAAAACATGAGATAAAAACTGTCAAAATGTGACGGAGAAAAATTTTGATAAATGGTTAATAATATATAAATTTATTTAAATAATAATAATAATAAAGGTATTGCGTATTGACGTTTCAGCAATGTTGACAATTCTTGGAATAATAAGACTTCTGTATGCACGTGCATTATGATATCTTTTCTTTAGAATTTTAGGAAGTGAACAAATATGGCGATAGTAATCACAATATTGGATAAACTATATATTTATATGTAATAATTGTGTCAGTCCAATTTAAAACTCCCCTTTCGCCAAAAACTGACATTTTAGGATCAGATCAATACTTCTATATTCTCATTGTTCCAAAACTTTATCTAAAAATCAATGCGATTCCTTTTTGATTCGAATTATTTGTTGAGAGGTGTTACGACAGCGTAAGTCACGTGACTCTGGTAACACGTAATGAGTATCTAAAAGGTTCCTGAAGCCTCGAGACGCCCTCTATTTCGTATATATAAGACCGGCGAGAAGTGACAGATAGGTAGATAATTGAATAGCAGACAGGGAGAAAGAGATAGATAATCGAGTCAAGCCGTAAGTAAAGTGCGTGAATCGTTGTGAATTGTAGCGTGTGATTAAGTTAAAGTGACTGTGGAAATTAATTGTATTGCAAAGTTGAATTGAGAAAGAATAAACTAGTTTTATTTAAGAAAGGACTGGTATCGCTGAAGTTTCTCGGAAATAAATTATATGGGAAATTAACAAACGAACACAGACGTAACAGAGGGTTAAATTATGAAGATAATCTTTCTGATGCACCATCTTTATTTCGAACATAAAAATATAAATTATTTATATGTATAAAAGGACGGATATCTTTACCGAGATGTGAACAAGATGAGACAACATATAAAACCTATGCTGGATGAAAGAAATACGATTAACTTCGTAAACGTTATCAGCTTACGTATTGTACGGATAAGTCTTAAAAATTCAGTTCTCGTTTATGTGCTAATATGTAAAAACTAAATTAGTTTATAATAAACTTCACAATCCTCTTATTTATGTATATAAAGAAGAATTGGTCAATCTTAAAAGATGTTTTGAAGTAAAACGTTGAAATGCGAGAATAAAGTTTAAATTACGATTATATTTCTGGAACAAGTATATTTTCCTTACATGTTATTTTAATTTATCAAAAGTTCGTATCGTCCGCTTGTTGTTTAAAGATTAATATAACCAACAATTTAATCTGAGCTTTAATTCCTTATTTTAGGAAAATGTTTATGGCCTTATTACTAAGCCTTGAAAGATCATTACCTGCCTGACGGCGCGTAAACCGACGCACGATAAAAATGTCTTAGCACAGCTAGCCCTATTCCTAAAAATCTAGTAGAGCCACCTGGAATTTCAGAGTTATATTAATAAATTATATCTATATTACTTTAGATATAGAAGTTGAAGGACTGATAACTTTAAATTATGAAAAAGTGTACAACTGCTATAAAAATACGCTTAAAAACAAAACGTTTCTTTTATGCAACACGGTAAATTTTGTTTCGAATCTGTTTAAGCTATATTATGAACTTGTGAAAACGTCGATATTTTATGTGATAACTATTGGAGTAATATTTAAAACTCAAATGAAACGGAATGTTATAAATACTCGGTTAGGGCAATTGTTCTATTTATTAGTTATTTATTTTCGCCTCAAAGTTATCTAGAAAGTCACCATTGATCAAAAGACAAGGATTTGATATTAATATTTTGTTCATTTCTGTTGGATTTGTTAATGAGCGCGATATATATTTCAAATATTATTTTTTTTAATGTCGTAAAAATAGTTTAGAATGTCGTTAGATAAATAAACAAGGGATAATTGACAACCTTTGCTTCCCTGTATAATTTCACCTTTCTGTGCCCTTTGCTTCTCTGTGTAATTTCACCTTTCTGTGCCCTTTGCTTCTCTGTATAATTTCACCTTTCTGTGCCCTTTACTTCCCTGTATAATTTCACCTTTCTATGCCCTTTGCTTCTCTGTGTAATTTCACCTTTCTGTGCCCTTTGCTTACCTGTGTAATTTCACCTTTCTGTGCTCTTTGCTTCTCTGTATAATTTCACCTTTCTGTGCCCTTTACTTCCCTGTATAATTTCACCTTTCTGTGCTCTTTGCTTTCTTGTGTAATTTCGTTTCACCTTTCTGTGCCATATGTTTGGGAGATATGAGAACACTGAATTACCAATTTTGTTTTTGTTTCTAATTAAGCATAGAGCTACACAGTGGGCTATCTGTGATCTGCCCACCACGGGTATCGAAACCCGGTTTCTAGCGTTGTAAGTCTACAGACATATCTCTGTACCACTGGGGGACCTGAATTGCCAAACTTTCTTTACAGAAACTCTGTATAGAGGGTCCAGAACCCTCATATCATAGTAAGCAGAGTCCACCTTGACCTTTGTATCCTCTGACTCTTGACTTCTAACTTGCCACTGATCTTGAATGCTTTCGACAAAGTTCGCGGCACGCAGTGTGCCACTTTTGATCCTTTTTAAGGCATTCAGTGGTACAAATTGGCACGAGAATTGTTTCGCTTGCTAGGGTACACAATACGCTTCGTCGAGTATCACCAGGTACCGACTACCGTTTGCCCCAGCTAGGTACCGTTCATGCAGTCTTTTACGATTGGTCTTCCTTTCGTGGATAAATCGTGTAAGCAGCTTCTGTGCACGAGACCTTGGGACATATAAACGACTTTTACCACTGACCTTTGAGTTCATTCATTCTCATCTGATACATGATGTCACACTTTACTTACCATAATCCTCGTCATCCAACATACTCGCTGTGGAGGCGTTATAATGTGCCGGTCAATCCTACTATTCGTTGGTAAAAGAATAGCCCAAGAGTTGGCGGTGGGTAGTGTTGACTAACTGGCTTCCCTCTAGCTTATCAGTGCTAAATTAGGGACGGTTAGCGCAGATAACTACCGAGTAGCTTTATGCAAAATTCAAACCAAACCAAACCTACTATGGTAGGGGTACGACTTATGGCAAATCTTGTTTATGGGTAATCTTACTGTTTCAGGTTGAAGTTGGTTCTTATTCATTTGGTTTTCAATGCTATTAAGTAAAAATGATAATCTTGGAAACTGTAAATCTCCAAACAGAACAATATGAGTGTATGAAAAGTTTGCGTTGAAAAGGAATATTACACATTCTTCACAAAAGCGATGGTAATACTGGTAGGTTATAAGTGTGTTTTTAAAAATGTAAACAACTACTGATCTGTATTAAACTAGTAAAATTCAGTATAAAAGGAATTAGGTTTCACATTTTATGATAAAAAGAAACCACAAGAAAGGTTCTCTTAGTAGATGAATTAGACTGTTTACATTTTACGGCTCTATTTTATATTAAAAAGATTTTGGATTTTCATATCAGCAAGTCATGTGACAATCGCAGCCAATAAAAAGTCGCGATGGAACGGAATGTATCAGGACTACATTTGATATTATTTGGTGTATCGTCAGAAGTGTGATACCGCCGAAAATTTATTAATAAGTATTAAGATTAACTTATTTTTTCATTGCTCACTGATTCCTAAGTACTGAAACCAGTACAGGTTTAATTATCTTGATTGCTAAAATCTAGGATTAACTTAATCCGTTGCATAAAACCGGTTAGTTTTAGATTATTTTGAAGATTTCGTGAATAAACTGAACCATAAAAACGTTTAAGTCAAGGAAGAACAATACGTTATCCGTTGCACTGAGAACGGATGTAAGTCATAATTATCAAAATTTTCAATCTGGGTTTACAACGATAATTAGAATTTTTAGTTGATCTGAGTTCTCGCAAATCAGTGTATTGAAACATTGAGTTGATTTAACACATATAAACCAGTGCGTGTATGGACTGAAAAGTGGCCTTTACTATTTGTTTTTTCAAAACTGTAA
This sequence comes from Limulus polyphemus, assembly GCF_000517525.1. NCBI lineage: Eukaryota > Metazoa > Arthropoda > Merostomata > Xiphosura > Limulidae > Limulus > Limulus polyphemus. The sequence continues at coordinate 6,743 of NW_013674528.1, forward strand.
CTTTAATAAAATATGTGATTAATATTCATTGTCATCTGTTTTCCACAAACTATCAGGGATAATAATGTAAAAATAAATAAATAAACAGTATATTTCGTAATTTCTAAATAGTTTTAATCGTAAATTTAGTTTATGTTTGTACTGTAGGTGTATTCGGGTTTTGATACTAAAAACGCCCCCAGTGACACAGCGGTAAGTCTGCGGACTTACAACGCTAGAAACCGGGTTTCGATACCCGTGGTGGGCAGAGCACAGATAGCCCATTGTGTAGCTTTGTGCTTAACTTCAAATAAACCTACTAAAATAAAAAGCTATCGTTTTGTAACTAACACGACTGACTGAATTATATAAAAAAAAACACCCACTAACTTACGCACAATTTTTTTTGTGACATATTTCAAATTACTTATTAAAGGATTCCGGGTTTTTCTTTTAATCTTTTTTTTTTTTAACTTAACTGAATAACGGAAATATGCAGTTTCTTCTGCACGTGCAGTATGTAAATAATTTTAAAACGTTTAGTGAGTGCAAAGACTGAGAGTGACCTTTAATTAAAATGTTTTGCATAGTTCACGAAGTTTTGCAAAACGTTTTGACAGATTGAGTTATGATTTTTTTCAAAGACGTTTTTTTTTAGAGGAATCTTAAAATCCAAAGAATACTTCTGAGGTTTAGAATCTCATCATATGGAACATTACAATGAAATATACAACAATAAAAAAATACACTCTATATACCTATTTAAAACTTTGTATTTTAACTAAATATTTTGCTTACTGAAACACGACGTATGGTTTTACATCACATTTTGTGTGATGTAATTATTATTATTGTTTGTTATTAAGCCCAAAGCTACAGAAAAGGCTATTTGTACTCTTCCGATTACGGGTATCGAAACGGATATAAGTTCCCAGACATACCACTGTGCCACTGGGGGAGGGGCAATCATTAGTGTGTTAAGAGATGTAGATTCTTGTTATTGTTTATGACATAGTATTGAATACATAGTGGCAAAGACAAACACACACATTTAATAGGTCAAAAAATTCAAAATTTTAAGTGTAATTTATATCTATTAATAAAAATAAAGTATTCATGAAAATAATTATATTAATTTGAGCATTTACTTTATTATTTATCTATATCTTTGAAATCAAATAAATATTATACAACTTTTAAAGATACATGTTACTTTTTCTCAGCAATGACATTGGTTCGTGGACGGATAAAATGGTGATTATATATATACATATTACACAACAGCTGAGTTAACTGTGAAAATGTAGAATGATTTTTAGATCTGAAGAGCTTTGTGAGTCGGGGGGCCGTTTTATCCGTCCATTTACGACTTCTCTTAATAATTCAGTAAACTAATGAGTATGTAGTCTTCCCACTACGGGTATCGAAACCCGGTTTATAGTGGTATAAGTTCCCAGACATAGTAATAATCATCTTTGTAACACGATTTTCAGATTTCGCTGAAGATGAGATAAGTTATTCCGAAACGTTCGAACCTTGTAAATAAAAGGTTTTGTGTTTTATCAACCGTCTTCATCTTCATTATTGGACTTCTACTCAAAGGTCTGAAAACTAACATAGATACTGCTGCCCTCTAGTGCTAAAGGATTTAAATAAGTCATAATATAAAGTGCACGATAAGTAAAATATTATAATAAAAAAACGTTTTTATTACCTAGAGAAAATTACTAGTAACAGTATTCCTATCCTGGTTGTGAATGTCCATGTACAAAATACTGATATTAAGTAGTAACCATGATATTCAAGAAGTTCCATGAAGTATCCGGATATAAGAAATATGTTTGTTTGTTTGTTATGAATTTCGCGCAAAACTACACGAGGGATATCTGCGCTAGCTGTCCCTAATTTAGCAGTGTAAGACTAGAGGGAAGGCAGCTAGACATCACCACCCACCGCCAACTCTTGGGCTACTCTTTTACCAACGAATAGTGGGATTGACCGTCACATTATAACGTCCCTACGGCTGAAAGGGCGAGCATGTTTGGTGTGACGGGGATTCGAACCCGCCACTCGTAGATTGCGAGTCGAGCGCCCTAACCACCTGGACATGGCGGGCCCTAAAAATATGAAGATGAAGAAGAGAGTTTGTGTGTTCGTACTAGTGCTGTGTCCACAGGGTAATCGAACCCCGGATTTTACTGTTGTAAGTCCGTAGACTTACAGCTGTTCCATCGGAGGGAGAAATAATAAAAAACAAGTTAATAAGAAGAAAAAAATATTAATAATGGAAGTATCATATATCCTTTAAAAATTACAAACATCTAAAATAAAATTCTCTATCCTATTTCAGCTGTTTAAATACATTTTTGGTGTTTTGAATATTAACAGTATTATAATCTTCATTCTTTGAAGTCAATCATAGTTTCATACACATCCAACGGTTTTTAAAATAAACTTTCAAAATAATCAAATATAAATAGCTTAAATTTCAATAATAATAATAGAGATTCTGTACTTTCTCTACCGTAGTAGATTTGGAGATAAAAACGTAGCCCGCCTACGCCCATCCACCCCATGAGTCACTGAATTTTTCAACTTGTCGTGGTGTAACAGGCTAGATTAATAAACTTACGATATGAACTTATCCCAACTTCTGAAATTTGTAAATTATTAAACAACTTCTTTGTGACGTCACATTATATAAAAAAATACATAATATGTGGAGTTTCTACATATTTTTTTCTTTGTGTGTTTAACTTTAAAGTAATTAGCCTCGTTTGTTGTTAAACACAGAGCTACACAATGGGCTACCTGTGCGGTACCCACCGCGAGTATCGAAACCCAGTTTTAGCGGTATGAGCCCCCAGACTTACCCCTGTTCCACTGGGGAGGAGTGAGGATTTTTCAGTTTTGATCAAAAAGACCATATTTGAATGTTAGGTAAATTGAATTTAAAATTATATATGATTTAGCTTACTAAAAAGAAAGTCACAGTATTTAAATATTTATAAAAAAAACAGGTTATATAAACTATAAGGTGTATCTTCACATCTCCTCCTTGTATGACACTGACCATCAAGTCACAAATGAACGAAATCTTATACATCCGCCCCCCCCCCCAAACTACTTGTGCATGCACACAATTAAATCATGAATGCCTCATGATTTGACAGTTGGGGCGCACTCGTAAACAGCGGAATGCGAGCTCGAATCCAGTCACCAAACATGCTCACCCTTTCAGCCTTGGGGGCGTTATTATGTGACGCTCAACCAAACTTTTCGTTGGTAAAAGAGTAACCCAAGAGATGGCGGTTGGTGGTTCTATTCTATCTTTCTAAATTGGGGGCGCTAGTACAAATATTCCTCAAGATATTGGATCCTCTTGGATTGTTGATTGGGGTTATATGCCAAATTTGATTAAAGGCAGAAACGTTTTTGAAAAAAAAACACCAAACTACAATCTATAAGACTGAATAAATAATACACTATTTTAAAACAACAGTTGTATAGATTAGATGTCTATAAGTTAATACGAAGGAAGAAAGCTGTTATCTTCCTATTAGCCTTAATTAGAACGGTATATTGTAAATCTCAAAAGCGTCTTACAGCCTTAACCAGTAAATTATTACGTTCTATATTAAAAAAAAAAACTCGTCATTTTAAGCAGACTTTATAAGCTCATTTAATAGCTGCGAAAGTGTTAAAATCTGTTTATACGTAGGCTTACAAACAGGTGACTACTATAGATCAGTGGAGTAATATTGGCAAGATGCAGTTATAAGATATCTTTTAGCATAGGAAATTTTTAAGCATTATTAAATTTAAAATGTCTTCAGTAGTATTTCAAAATTTGAATATTGTTATAAAAAAAAGTTCGACTTTCCATATGAAAGCGGTATTTTTGCGGACTTATAACGCTAGAAACAGGGTTTCGATACCCGTGGGTGGGCAGAGCACCGATAGTCCTTTGTATAGCTTTGTGCTTAATTACAAACAAAGCATATGGAAAATATTATATATGTTTTGTTTTTTATCAATGGCACATGTTAACATGAAATCATATAGAGACTACTTACAAACGAAAATTTGGTTCTATAATCTATATCCAAAACTTACTAGACAGACTTTTTAGTTAACCCAGTTAGGCCTTAAAATATTCGCACGACAAAAGTGTAGTTTATATTTTTGTAGCAAAGCCGCATAGGGCAATTTGCTGTATACACCGAGAGGAATCGAACCCCTGATTTTAGCGTTGTAAATCCATGGAGTTACCGCTGTCCTACCGGGGAACGAATAATACCATGAATAGTCCACACGTAGACAGGTTACATAAGTCAAACCATGAATAAACAGTTTTAAAAAAGTCCAGGAACATGTTGGGATGTGCTGGATAGATAAGTTTAGGTGTAATAAATATTGTTTCTTGGCACACATTGTTAAAATGGATACACAATTAAAACACATTCTGAATTAATTAAGGCCAACCTATGGCCTTCAAAAAAATGTTGACTCTACATGTTTCGACGTTTCAACGTCATCATGAGAAGCGAAACTGATAGGCATAATTTTCATATTTATTCCTTTTTAACTAGGTCATGTGACCATTTGTTCACCATCGTTATACGACTTATTTATGAATATTGGAAAGAAAAGTCATAAATGGTGCAAAATATGTAGATGACACATTCTTGGTGTTGAGATATAGTAATAAGGCAGAAACAGTTTCTATATGAATGTCTATATAATTTACCTATGAAACTGAGAAATATATGTTTTATTTTCCAGACGTATTGGTAAAAAAAGGAATGAACTAGGGCATTTAGAAACATCTATTTATCAGAAACCTTTTTTCTGTTTTTATGTCACCACACTAGGAATCATGTTATACTGAAACACACACAAAAATGTCTGCGTTTTGCACTGATGTTCACTTAAAAATGAGTTGTTACTAATGAAATATGTAGCGGTTGAAAGAGGATTTAACCCGAATATTGTAGATAGAGGTATTAAGAGATTCACTAACGTTGTAGTAATGGAATACAGTACTATTTTAAAACCGAATTATGATAAAATTAAAATAGCATGTTTAATATTTCCATAGGTTCCAGATAGAGGTATTAAGAAATTCACTAACGTTGTAGTAATGGAATACAGTACTATTTTAAATCCGAATTATGATAAAATTAAAATAGCATGTTTAATATTTCCATAGGTTCCAGATAGAGGTATTAAGAAATTCACTAACGTTGTAGTAATGGAATACAGTACTATTTTAAAACCGAATTATGATAGAATTAAAATAGCATGTTTAATATTTCCATAGGTTCCAGGTTTAACTTCTAGTTTATTTAAAGTGTTTAATAAATAAACAACAAATATGTTACTGTATGTTTAAGCCGATGAATATGATAAAGACTGTATCGACATGGTGAGGCTTAATATAATATAACGTCGTCATGTTCTGTGTTGTATTTCGTATAGTTCTGGTGTTATTTTTTTATCCTTCAAAGTGAGAAATGTAAGGTCAGAATTCATTCTTTTAGCCTCGGATTTGAAATAATGGCTATGTAAAAAAAAAAAATGTATATTTATAGTTAATAGTTTGTACACTAGATGGAGCACAGTTTGAAATATTTTTGCGAAATTCAGTGATAAGAATATCATATAGGGTTAGGTCGTGTTTTAGTTTTTCTTGTTTGGCCTACGTTAGTTGCCATTAGTTCAATAACAGCAATTAGGAGGAAGATCAGGTGAAGGCAAACGAAGTAGATGTGTAAGTTGATTTTTATTAGCCTACACACAGTGCCCTATTTTGGTAAGCGGAATTATCATAAGAGAAGTAATACTGTTTTTGCTTTTATACTGCCTTGAGCTGGTACTACCAGCGTTTTGTAGATACTCCCAAGTTTTTTAAAAGAGCAGTCAACATTATTAAACGAGAGCATACTTTATAAATTTGTATGTGGCTTATTATGACAGGTTTAACATAAATAATTGTCTTTTCACATACAAGAAAATTTAGATTACGAAAAACGTTTATAATTTCGGAAAATCAGAGAAGCGGACTTCTTTTCTTATCTGCAACGTTTTCCGTATTTATTTTTAAGATACAATATTAAAAAGTAACGTTTGGTTCTACAAGTATGATAATTTTTTTAACTGCAAAAATATCCTTAAATTGCAAAAGAACGTAGATGATAAATATAATACTGTTATCTTTCACAACATAGAGCATTTGATATCAAATGATGGACGGTTTCAACTATAGTATGTAGTCTCAATTTCATTCCACAGGAATTGAATTTTAATGTTGAACAGTAGAACGACGGCAACAATAACGAACATTTGAACATATGGGAGTATCAAGAAGAACTGGTAAAGAACTATGAAATCCACCAGACTCCACAATTCACACACATGATGAAAATAACAACATCAACAACCATCACGTTTTGGTTACGAATTTCAAAGTCATCTCATCTGGATCATCCAATATTAAACTTTTAATCAAACAAAGTTTATCTATTATAAATGAACTCCCAACTTTCAAAGTCATCTCATCTGGATCATCCAATATTAAACTTTTAATTAAACATAGTTTATCTATTATAAATAAACTCCCAACTTTCAAAGTCATCTCATCTGGATCAATAGTAAACTTTTAATCAAACAAAGTTTACCTATTATAAATGAACTCCCAACTTTCAAAATCATCTCATCTGGATCATCCAA
>NW_013674528.1:13463-22219 GCF_000517525.1 Limulus polyphemus
CATCCAATATTAAACTTTTAATCAAACAAAGTTTATCTATTATGAATGAACTCCCAACTTTCAAAGTCATCTCATCTGGATCATCCAATATTGAACTTTTAATTAAACATAGTTTATCTATTATAAATAAACTCCCAACTTTCAAAGTCATCTCATCTGGATCAATAGTAAACTTTTAATCAAACAAAGTTTATCTATTATGAATGAACTCCCAACTTTCAAAATCATCTCATCTGGCTCATCCAATATTGAACTTTTGATTAAACAAAGGTTATCTATTATAAATGAACTCCCAACTTTCAAAATCATCTCATCTGGATCATCCAATATTAAACTTTTAATTAAACAACGTTTATCTATTATAACTGAACTCCCAACTTTCAAAGTCATCTCATCTGGATCATCTAATATTAAACTTTTAATCAAACAAAGTTTATCTATCATAAATGAACTCCCAACTTTCAAAATCATCTCATCTGGCTCATCCAATATTAAACTTTTAATTAAACAAAGTTTACCTATTATAAATGAACTCCCAACTTTCAAAATCATCTCATCTGGATCATCCAATACTGAACTTTTAATCAAACAAAGTTTATCTATTATAAATGAACTCCCAACTTTCAAAGTCATCTCATCTGGATCATCCAATATTATACTTTTAAGTAAACAAAGTTTATCTATTATAAATGAACTCCCAACTTTAAATAATAACACAACTTCGCTAGAGTTAAGTCTGTTCTAAATAACTTTTATAATATGGTTATAATTGTTGCATTATCCTATTATTTATTGTTTATTTGGTCGTCTTGTAATTTATTTCATCCTTTTATTTTGTATTTTAATTACTCTTTATAAAATGTTTCAGCTTTATAAATGTTTGTACCTCATAATTTATCATGTTTAATATAGCTTGCTGAAGATGGAAAATGTATATTCTGAAACGTTCAATAATTAAATGTTTATTACTGAACACACACGTGTCGAATGTTCGTTGTTGTTGTAGTCGTTCTACTGTTCATCAGTATCTAGTCTTCAATGAATGTAGCCCACCAATGACTCCGCGATAAGTCTGTACATTTATTACGCTAAAAAATCAGGTTTCGATACCCGTTGTAAGCAGAGCACAGATAGTTTAAGATAACCAAACCAATGAACGATAGTGCTGTAATACACATTAGTTAGACTGTGATCTAAATATATTTGTTCGTTCTGTAACAGCATGTTTTTGATGTTAATAATATGTTATTATTATTACAGATTTGATCAGTAATTGTCTCTAGAATATGCAGCGCTTGATAATATATACATTATAATGGTTCCATTTTAATTACATATATTTGGATGAATTATTCTTTAAAATATTTACTTTTACAGCTTTTTCATGCAAAACAATAATGCAACTAAACTCTTTATTTGATTGGTTGTAGCGCCGAGGTCCTAACTAAACTGCTTATTTGATTGGTTGTAGCGCTAAGGCCCTAAATAAACTGTTTATTTCATTGGTTGTAGCTACAAGGTCCTAACGAAACTGTTTATTTGATTGGTTATAGCGCTAAGGCCCTAAATAAACTGTTTATTTGATTGGTTGTAGCGACAAGGTCCTAACGAAATTGTTTATTTGATTGGTTGTAGCGCTAAGGCCCTAAATAAACTGTTTATTTGATTGGTTGTAGCGACAAGGTCCAAACGAAACTGTTTATTTGATTGGATGTAGCGACAAGGTCCTAACGAAACTGTTTATTTGATAGGCTCTAGCGCCGAGGTCTTAGTGGAAAAAGGCCTGGTATGGCTAGGTGGTTAGGGCGCTTTCAGCTGTGGGGGATGCGAAATCAGAAACAGTTAGCGCAGATAGCCCTCGAGTAGTTTTGCGCGAAATTCAAAACTGACCAAATATGGTGGAAGAAGTAAAAGTCAAACACATTTTATTCGCTCTTACTTAAACATTCTTTATAACGAAACGTTTTGGATTTTGTACTTCTCAGAAGTTTTATTTAAATACAAGATCAAATACCTTTTGAAAATATCCGAAGTCACTGTTGTTGTTTCGGTTTATCTAATGATATTATGAGGGAGAAAAAAAATTATAAAACATATTGAAATTAATTTTTTCCGAGTGTTTAACAGTTGAATGTGGTAGTTGTGTATCGCTGCATTAGCATAACCATTTTCATGTTACCCTCGATTTTAAAGCGGCCCCTCAGTGTCTCAACGGTAAATCAGAGGACTTGTAAAGTTAAAAATCGGGCTTCGATACTCATAGTTGGAATAGCATAGATTGCCCATTGTGTAGCTTTGTGCTTAATAACGCACAAACAAAAATTCTAAAGGGCGTTTTTAAAATATGAAATTGCTTAAGAAATCCCGAAAAAAGACAACTTTTTCGAAGTATTAATAATTGGGGCAGTGTTTATAGCTCCTTTTCTTCCCTTTGATCCTAGTTCAGTGAGCAAAATTCCCTGAATAACAATCTCTCAGGAAAAGGCTTAAAGTAATAAACGCTGTCTAATATATCATTACGTACGAAGGAATAAGATACGAACTTTAGAACGATGAGTTATTTTCTTACCGATCGTTAAATAAAGAAGGAAAACCCCTGTGCAAAAATATTACTTTTGGACAAACATGAACCCGTGTGAGTGAGTTAAGAAGAAAAAAAGAAGTTAAACGTACCCTTCAAAGAAAGGAGATTTGTTTAAGCTCAACCTTCAAAATAAAATTGCCAATAAATTTTATATTTACGCCAACTGTAACAGCGCAACCTAGCTATTCTAAACACTTGTGTAGCAATATTAAAGACATTAGTTCGCGCTGAAAAACAAAACCTAAACCATGACTTTCTAATTTCTACAGTTGTATACTGTGTGTCATGTTAAACCTTCAAAAACGGGAATTCCAGATGTAAATAAGTTCAGCTTTAAACACCCATTTTGGGAGAGTGAACAGACAAAGCTACGCTAAAGACACACACACGCACGTGTATGAATGCCGGGTAACGTCAGCAGTTTTACATTGATTAAAAGAAAGTCATGCACAATAAGAAGGCAACAAATGTTATAAGTAACTAACCTGTTTTAATGGGCTACTTGGAATCTTTGCTTGTCAGGTTTTTATATTGGTACCGACAGTTACGGACGTAAGCTCTCCAAAAGTGGGAATCAAATTACAAGGTGCAATTTATAGTAGTTATTAATACGACAAGACTGAAATGTGAGGCCAGCTGGATGACAATATTATATCCCAAGATTTTTATCAGTTTATGTTCACTTCTGTTACAAACGAGGACTGGTTAGCATCTGAACACAATTACAGCCCATTGTTAGTTTTTAACGTCTATTTTTTACGACTTTCAAACAGGTGTTTCCACTATCTTTGAATATTGTTGCGTATCTGCTTGTTTGTTAATTTCCTGTATAAATTCTTCCCGAGGAACTTCAGCGATACAAGTCCTTTCTTAAATAAAATTAGTTTATTCTTTCTCAATACAACTTTGCAATACACAGAATGTCCACAGTTACTTTAACTTCAACACACGCTATAATTCACAACGATTCACGCACTTTACTTACGGTCACTACCGCTCACTTGAGTCAATTATCTGTCTCTATATCTCCCTATCTGCAATTATTATCTCGCTTTATTTGCCGGGGTTATATACTAAAAAAAGAGAGCGTCTAGAATGCACTCGGGCCTTCACGATCCTTCTAGAAACTCATCACGTGTTACCAGCGTCATGTGATTTCCGCTGTCGTAACAATATGTTACCTTTAACAGTTTTCCTCTAACTTAACGTCTTAATACTCTAAGCTAACAGTAAAAATAAGAATGAAAATAATGGTCAATTGTTTATATCTATTACATCAATTAGTTTACTTTATTGTCCTGTATATGCTTAGATATGATCATACCACCAGTGACCAGTAATGTATAGAGGGCATTGAAAAGGCAGGGGCTCATTAACAAAAGAAAAAGGTATTTTTCAAGTATCGTAAAACAAGGCTTTTTTTTTGGGGGGGGGGGGTAGAGGAGGTTACTGGGACTGAGGGTTAACTGTGGTACACATAGGATAAAAGTCCATAAGAAGCAAACGTATCCTCTTTTATTCCAATCCAGTTTGTCTTATAAACACTTTTAAGATCTAAAACTAAACAGCGAATTTATCTGTATTAACACTTGTTATTGTAAAGCCCTACAAGATCCTGTGTTTCATTTATTTTAAAACTGAAATCCTCCCCCCCCCCCCTAATAACTCACAGCGACTAAGGTAAGGAATCAGATGAATATTTTCGTAGTTGTTGACAATTTTTATGATAGAGCACCAGGGCTGGAAAGCAGGAACGTGAGCCCCCCACCCCTTCCTGTGTACGTCACTATCTGTGATTAGTTATGAGAATTATACAATGACATTCTCAGGTTCTAGTACAGACACTTACGAAGCAAGTGACAAACACGATGGTAAGTTATATCGAAGCGACCAAAATGGTTTATATATTCAAAATTGATTGATTTAAAGGAGCCAGTCGTAGAAAAATAACCTGGTTATGAATATTTTACCAATTATTATGAAATGATGGGCCAAAAATGTAATATAACGTGAAAACTATGCATACATACGGCTGTGAAATTGGATTTTGAATTTAACGGAAAACACACACGTACACAGTTATGACTTTATTAACGTTAGTGTTGTTTTTAATCTTACAGAGAATCTAGTTTGAAATATTTTGTTGCTAATTATAAAGCTACGTCATGGGCTGTCCGTGCTGTGCCCATTGCGGGTATCGAAATCCGATAATTAGCGTTATAAACGCTCAGACTTACCTCTGAGCCATCGGGGAACATATATTTTGAAAGGGCTTCCGCTATACTGATGTAGGCTTTACTGCTATACACACGGTATAAAGAATCAGCCCAGTTATAACGCATGCGCATTCATAAGATGTAACTAGACAAAGTGGTTTGACGAAACAAGTAAAATCACCCACGGATGTTGAAACATGGGAAAGGCTCAACATAGTGTTGTTATCAACATGTAGGCAGCAATGTAGTCGATCAGAGCGAAATTAACGAATACCTTAAATTGTAATGGTGTGAACGCCTTTTTTCAAGATGGCGAACCACGGTTGTAATTAATTGTACTAGTCATAAGTATTGGATTTATATTTTTCAACACAGGAATTTTTATCTAGTGCCATAAGGATTTTCAAGAATAGGAATAATATATACTAATAGTATTTCATCCAACCACTCTATGTTCGCCTTATTCATTGCCGACGACGCTTTTCGCTCAATCCAGAACTCATCAGGCTGGCCGGGACACAACATACACAGTTATGATCGGAACACTGTTTGTATAAGTTATTTGATACAATAACAATTGTTATGGTGTGTAGGCCTTTTTCAACCTGGCCAAGAATAATTACAATTATACTTTTCATAATACATGAATGTTAGGCCTAATAAAAGTATTCCAACCACATTATGTATAGTAGGCTTAGTACTAATAATTTAGTTATAATTAAATATCTTAAATCACTAGCTTACTTTAAATTACACAAATTGTAAGCAAGTTAACCAGTAAAGCTAGTGTGCGTATTGATGATGAAATCATTACTGAACAACAAGCTATCAATTTACTTTAATCCGGGCTTGGTACAGTATTTAGCGTGCCCAGAATACGAATCCGGTAATTTACGTTTGGCGTCCCGTTATTGCAAGAAGAGCCAACTTCCGCTATTCGATCAGACAAAAGGGTGCTATCAGATCAAAATTTAGGGTTAGCCTTATGCCTAAAAGTCTTCAAACAAACAGTTGTTTTTTCTTTTAAAACCAACAGTCAATATTTAATTAACAATATTTGGTACTATATACAGGTGTGTATATCCATTATGATAAAAATATTTAAAAATGACTACTTAGTTACAAGTAAAAGATGAAAAGAACACATACACGAAGCATCTGTGTATGTGCAACACAACCTATACAGTGGAATTAGTGTTTCATCTATCATTAGCTGCTGAATTATTAATATTCCTGTTTCATGTTACATTACTTTCATTACAGTAGTAACGTACCATTGTTGATCTCTTTGGGGCCCGGCATGGCCAGGTGGTTAGGACGCTCGACCCGCATTCTGAGGGTCGCGGGTTCGCATCCCCGTTCCACCAAACATGGTCGCCCTTTCAGCCATGGGGGCGTTATAATGTGACGGTCGTTGGTAAAATAGTAGCTCAAGAGTTGGCGGTGGGTGGTGATGACTAGCTGCTTTCCCTCTAGTCTTACACTGCTAAATTAGGGACGGCTAGCGCAGATAGCCCTCGTGTAGCTTTGCGCGAAATTCAAAACAAACAAACAAACTATCTCTCTAACGGTTGTAATACAAATTTCTGTTTCATGTTACATTACTTCCATTACAGTAGTAACGTACCATTGTTGCTATCTCTCTAACGGTTGTAATACAAATTCCTGTTTCAGTTACATTACTTCCATTACAGTAGTAACGTACCATTGTTGCTATCTCTCTAACGGTTGTAATACAAATTCCTGTTCCTACTTTGTGTTTGTTCTCGATTTTAGTAATAATTGAGAAAAAAAAACATTTATTAAATATTTTTGTTTAAATCTCTATTCGCCATTATGCTTGACTGTAAAAGAAATTTATTAGTTTTGCCCTCCCTGGTGTGTCAGCGGTAAGTTTACGGAATAATACAAGAATTCGGGGTTCGATTCCCCGCGGCGGACAGAGAGCAGATAGACCATTGTGTAGCTTTGCGCTAAACACACAAGGTTTTTTAGGTGTACAGGTTCTATAAGAAGTATTAGAACGCTTTGAGAAATAACAAAATTAAAGATAAAATAATCTGCTTATATCAGTTCTGTTTTTTGTAAAGGTTTTTCTCAATGCTACATAACGGGCTATCTATGCATAGCCGTTCCTAATTTTGAGCTGATAAACTAAGGCGGGGGGGGGGGGTAGTTGGGCAAGATCGTCTATCGCCAGCTCTTGTCTGACTGTCACTTTTATCGCTCACCCACGGACACAAATTTTTGCGGGAACGAGAAGCTGCCATGAATCTTCGAGTCCACTGACCCTGAATGTCAACTATTCGGCCATGCACGGCCGTATGGATTCTAAAATAGATAAACCAGTTTAATGGTGAGTAATAGGGAAGACATTGATAATCATTCCAAGTAATTTTAATTAGTTCGGGTTTTGTGATCATTTTGTTCTCCCAGCGGCTCGGCGGTAAGTCTGAAGGTTTAAAACGCTAAAAACCGGGTTTCGATACCCGTCGCAGCACAGATAGCCCATTGTGTAGCTTTGCACTTGAAAACAAACTTATTAAATTTGATCCACGACATTTATAAACAAAAAAAAGAGGAACTTTTTCTCCGTTCGAATTCTAGTCCTTTCAATATTTTTATTTTTCTTGTTTCTCTGCCTTAGGTGTTTTGTACTAAAACTTCAAAACCGCTAACAAGGATAGTTTCATTAACAAAAGTTACTTGTAATATTTTAGTGTTTCTACAGTTTAAAAGTTATTAATTACTTTACCAGAGGGCAGTAGCAGCGCAGAGATCATATATGCACTAAGCCTAAATAATGGTTTATTCAGACAAAGGCTTTAAAATTATGCATATCATTTATCGCGACATATCTTTATCGATATTTAATATAAATGCATTAAAACAAATTAGAAGTAAAGAGTCGACAGCTGTAAAAAAAAAATATTCCTAAGAGTAACAAGTAAATTTATTTCTTGCTTTTCAAGTTCATGTGTCATGCTATGTTGTAGCCTACAGAGTGAATAATTCTTCTCGTGATTCATGGCATGCTCACGTTTTACTGACGTCACACGACAGTACAAATTGCAATGTTAGGCGTCCCTTGTGTGACGTCATTTTAGTGTCTATTGACTGACCGATAGACAACAGACTACTGTATAGTGGTGCGAGTGGTTAAAGCAGGATACCCCCTCCCTCCAAGCAGCCTTCGGTCCCGCCTTCTGAGAAATTAATAGAATAGTCTATAGAGGTCGTATCGTCTGTTGGAAAAAAACCTAAAATATGTTTCAAGCTCAATGGAGTTAGTCAAAGTCGTCGAGATCGATAATTCGCACGTTCAAACAGCTAGAGTACAATCGGTAAATCAGAAGTTACCTCAGTAGCTAATTGATAATTATATTCCATAATTTATTAAAACACTTTCTAAAGTTTTACTTATATGGATATTCACACATACACATACATAGATATATACATACATTTGTTTTTCAAACGTTGTACCGCCCCCCAGTGGCTCATCGGTAAATCTGCAGGCTTATGACGCTGCAAATCGGGTTTTGATACCCGTGGTGGGCAGAGCACTGATAGCCCACTGTGTAGCTGTATGCTTAGCAGCAATCAAACCACACAGAAAGAATGATGACTTCTATTGGATTACCGTCAGTAGAGAGTCGGTTTATTCTCTATTGCTGCTTAATCCATATATCCGTCAGTAGAGAGTCGGTTTATTGGTTTATTCTCTATTGCTGCTATATATGGATTACTGCTATATATGGATTACCGTCAGTAGAGAGTCGGTTTATTCTCTATTGCTGCTATATATGGATTACCGTCAGTAGAGAGTCGGTTTATTCTCTATTGCTGCTATATATGGATTACCGTCAGTAGAGAGTCGGGTTATTCTCTATTGCTGCTATATATGGATTACCGTCAGTAGAGAGTCGGTTTATTCTCTATTGCTGCTATATATG
>NW_013674528.1:23077-24463 GCF_000517525.1 Limulus polyphemus
CTGCTATATATGGTTTATTCTCTATTGCTGCTATATATGGATTACCGTCAGTAGAGAGTCGTTTATTCTTTATTGCTGCTATATAATTACAATTTTTATCGATCTAGATTGAGTTTAATTTCTTGATAATATCAATAATACCGAAAGTAGCAGCTCATTTCCTTTGATATCGTATATAGGTTATTTTTATAAGCATCAATTTTATCAAGTAGGCCACATTTACTTTCTCAACTTATACTACGTCACGTTGTTGTGATAATGTTCTAAAAATGTTTTTATATTGTTAATCATGCCCAAATTACTACACTGTTTACTTATTTATAGTGGTCACCGTGACAACTGGGCAAGGTTACTGGCTAAATTCATCTGTGTCAGTTCGAGGAATCAAGAATATAGGTCATATGACCATTTTCTTTCTTCAGAATTCCGTAAAGTATGTGAAATTCAGTTTGTTTACATACAGGATTAGAAGTCAAATCTCACTATCAGCAATTAGTAGTGAAATTTGACAACGTTTTTTTAAATATATCTACATAATTATAATATTACTGTCTGTTGTATGGTATCTACATAATTATAATAGTACTGTCTGTTGTATGGTATCTACATAATTATAATAGTACTGTCTGTTGTATGGTATATATATAAATATAATAGTAATGTCTGTTGTATGGTATCTACATAATTACAATAGTACTGTCTGTTGTATGGTATCTACATAATTATAATAGTACTGTCTGTTGTATGGTATCTACATAATTATAACAGTACTGTCTGTTGTATGGTATATATATAAATATAATAGTAATGTCTGTTGTATGGTATCTACATAATTATAATAGTACTGTCTGTTGTATGGTATCTACATAATTATAACAGTACTGTCTGTTGTATGGTATATATATAATTATAATAGTACTGTCTGTTGTATGGTATCTACATAATTATAACAGTACTGTCTGTTGTATGGTATCTACATAATTATAACAGTACTGTCTGTTGTATGGTATATATATAAATATAACAGTAATGTCTGTTGTATGGTATCTACATAATTACAATATTACTGTCTGTTGTATGGTATCTACATAATTATAATAGTACTGTCTGTTGTATGGTATTTACATAATTATAATAGTACTGTCTGTTGTATGGTATCTACATAATTACAATAGTACTGTCTATTGTATGGTATCTACATAATTATAATGGTACTGTCTGTTGTATGGTATTTACATAATTATAATAGTACTGTCTGTTGTATGGTATCTACATAATTACAATAGTACCGTCTGTTGTATGATATCTACATAATTATAATAGTACTGTCTGTTGTATGGTATCTACATAATTATAATAGTACCGTCTGTTGTATGGTATCTACAT
>NW_013674528.1:25106-27013 GCF_000517525.1 Limulus polyphemus
AGGTCCATACGGGATACATAAACATTTTCAGTTTTGCGGGGTTTTTTTTTTGCGTTTTTTACAATTACATATAAGGGAAGCAACTTTTCATGTTCTAAGATAACCTTTCATTAATCACGAATTTACATAACTTCCGTCCAGGGGACGGGTACTCCAGGTAGTTAATAATAATATCGCAGTCAACATCTGTAGTGTTTGTGACTTAATAGTGGCGTAATAATATGTTAAAATGTGAAAAGCATACCCTGATTGTGAGATTCAAACCAGCACTCTGTCTTATCCAAGGATCATATATCAAGTTTCTCCTTACCTATTAGTACAGTACAAGCAAGCATAGAGAAAAAAAAACGCTTTTAAGGAGAGTCTATCGTGTATTCCTGCAATGTTTTCTACATTTAAACATATTTGTGATCATATAACCCAATCAATCGCTTTTGTTTGATTGAAATCTAAACTCTAACGTAAATAGTTTGATAAGCTATAAAAAGTGAGAGCTATGGAGAAACTATAGTTGGTATCGTAAACACGTGTCGGGGTGGCCTAATTTGGTCAGTATATAGGAAAGAGAAAAGCAGGCCAAGGGTTGAATGACCGATAGAAATCGAGAGTCTATTTTTTTATTACCTTCAGGCAAAACTGGCATTGAAAAAAACACGAGGTAATGAATTCCGAGTATGTGTATATTAATATGTTGTTGAAGTAGGTTCGAGAAGTTTTGTTGATGTTTCTAATAAACACGTGACTAGTTGAAACGTTACGTCAGAGACACGTCATAATTTAAAGAGCAAGCACGCGTTTTTATTTTATTATAATCTAAATAATTTAACGTCACTGATATTAATTTTCCTCTTCATCTTGTTCATTCGTTTCGCTTATGTTGAAGTTTGTTTGTTTTGAATTTCGCGCAAAACTCGTTTTAAGAACTAAATGGAAATGGGCTAGGCATGTAGCAAGGTATTCTGATAATAGGTGAACATTAAGAACAATGGAATGCCAACCTAGGATAGTGAAAAGATCTGAGGG
Source organism: Limulus polyphemus (assembly GCF_000517525.1). Taxonomy (NCBI): domain Eukaryota; kingdom Metazoa; phylum Arthropoda; class Merostomata; order Xiphosura; family Limulidae; genus Limulus; species Limulus polyphemus. The sequence continues at coordinate 26,130 of NW_013674528.1, forward strand.
AAGAGAAGATGGAGGGACGATATAGTAGCGGAAGCAGGAATCGGATGGATACGGTATGCTAAGAATAGGAAATTTTGTTTTGTTTGAAGTTAAGCACAAAGCAGCCCCTATGGACTATCTGTACTCTGCCCACCAGGGTATCGAAACCCGGATTCTAGGTTTGTAATTCCGCAGACATACCGCTGTGCCACTGGAGGGAGGGGTAAAATAGGAAATACTTGACTGGTCTGATGGAGAGCTATATTTAACGAGGGATGACTGCAGCCAAACATGCTCGCCCGTTAAGCCGTGGGGGCGTTATAATGTGTTGGTCAATCCCACTATATGTAAGATAGATCGATAGTTAAGCACATAGCTACACAATAGCTGTACTAGTGGCGCTCGACTCGCAATCTGTGGGTTGCGGGTTCAAATATCGAACATGTTTTCCCTTTCAGCCGTGGGGTCGTTATAATGTGACGGTCAATCCCACTATTCGTTGGTAAATAATCGCCCAAGAGTCGACAGTAGGTGGCGTTGACCAGCTACTTTTCCTTTAGTCTATCACTTAAAAATTAGGGACGGCTAACACAGATAGCCCTCTAGGAGCTTCACTTGAACTTCAATAAACAAACAAACAAATGTTAATTTTTACAAATTATAATGTTTCTTTATAAAGTTACAACTGCTGTAAAACAAGTTAAAACTTGTACTGAATTAACTATAATGACTTAAAGAAAGATTTAGTTATATTACCCTAATAGGGTTAAAAAAAGTGTTATCTTGGTTATGTATAAATTAATCAAATGTCTTGATATTAAACTTAAAATTGTTTGTTATGGATTTCGCGCAAAGCTACACGAGGGCTATCTGCGCTAGCCGTCCCTAATTTTTAAGTGATAGAC
>NW_013674529.1:0-8348 GCF_000517525.1 Limulus polyphemus
CGCAATCTAAAAGCCTTCTTGTACCATTTAAATTTTCTGGAACGACATAAGACGATGACCATTTTCTGATGTAGAAAAAAATTCACTGGAAAAATTCATTTTAGAAATGTAAAATTGTCCTATTAACACGATATAACCTAATTTATATAAAAATGGAGAAACACAAGTCGCAACTTAACTATTCATTCAGTCTTAGAATAAAGTTCAGTAAGAGTTACTCCAGAACATATTTGATGTATTCTTAACGATAGTAGTGAGTTTCCTACTTTTAATTTTGTTCGAAATATACCAACGGGTACAAGCTTCTCGCTGTATCTTCCAATGTTTTTCAACGTTGGATGTTGCTTTCTGTATAACATTTCTAGATATTTCTGTTCTTTCATGTACGGTTCCAGGTAATGTTGAATATTTTGTTTCCAAAAAGTCCTTTTTTGACCTCTTATAAACTATCAAATAGCCTGCATACAGTATGCATGAGCCAGAACTTTCCACTAACACGAAAGAAAAACATACCATCAATAACAGTTTAATACTTATATAAATAAATAGAAAAAGGAACGGATGAAAAACGTGTATAAAATATCGAATAACAACAAAAACTCTTCATCGCTATCTCACGTGAGAAAAGTCATTGAAACTCATGACAAAGTCTTTATTCAGAACATTAAATTAAAAAGTTTACAACTTCAATATCTGCAAGTCACCGGTAATGGAAACTGGTGTCAGTCTCATAACTTTTAGAAACTTTAAAATGACGTAATTGATTAGAATGCGAAGTAGCGTTTAAACGTAAAACAAATGTTACAGGTAAAATAAAAGATAGAAAAAATAATAAATGAACAGAAAACAAAACCAAAATGAAATCAAAGTAGAATTGGCTACCTCGTATTCCTTCCCCGTTCGAAAACCGAAGTGATCACATTAATCACTGCTTATAAATTCCCAATTTTAGTATCCTTACTATTAATGATCTCATTATACTGACACCATGAATCCTGCCCAGTTTAAGTACATGTACCTTACAAAGAAAAGGCTTAGTGTTCTCAGATCTTCAGCTTCTCTACCTTCTGCTGCGATTCAGGTTACGGGAAGTTAAGTCCAAAGACCAGCAAAGTTGCTATAATTAATTAGATGAAGAGATTTGAAATAATGTGATTATTTATATACTCATTACCAACATTAACATCTATAAGTCACCGCTATGAGAAACTGATGTCGGTCTCATAATTAAAATTTTAAATTGATGTAAATAACTAAAATGCAAATTAAAAATTTACAGATTAACTAAATGATGATAGAATGAGAAATGACTAAACAAATTCAAAACGAAATAAAATTAAACTTTCCATTTCACACTCTTTCCCCTTTAGAAGTGATTACATTATTCATTTTAAAATTAAATCCTTACTTGTAACGTTATTCTGACATCCTACACGGTTTAACTACAGATATAGTACAAGGAGAAACCATTTTTATATATTCGACTTTCTATTTCGATTCTAGTTCAGCTTAACGAAGTTAGAGTTCTAAGACCAGTTAATTTGTAATAATTAACTAAATTTTGTACATACTCTTTACCAATATTAATATCTGTGCGTCACTGATATGGGAAACCGATGTTAGTCTAATAATTCACGTAAATTCAAAATTGACGAGATTAGCTAGAAGGTGAGTTAGCGTTGAAGTGCAAATAAAAATCCAGAGGTTAACTAAACGATAGAATGAATAATAAATGAACGGTAAAGAAACCCATAACAAAATAACAATAGAATATGCTATCTCACACTCCTTCCGCTTTAGACAAAGATTATAATATTACATCATTCCTTATAAATTTACAATTTTAGTATTCTTACTTTTAAGGCCATCGTTATACTGACATTATTTATCCCCCCCCCCACAGTTAAGTACAGATACTACGACAAATTGTTTATGTTCTTAACTCTTCAGATTGATCTTCTCTAGTTTCCTGCTGTAGTTCCCATTACATGGAGTGCTCGAGTTTGGAGACCATCAAGGTTGAGTAGATGAGATGACTCGTTAAGTCGAAGGATGAGATGTGGACACGTCAAAATAAGTTCTTATTGGAAATGGGGGGGGGGGGGAAGGCCCTTTCCAAGCCTTCTGTCACCACTTATTTTTCTGGAACGACATAGGACGATGAGCATTCTCTGGTACAGAAGTAATTGTGGATAAAATATTTCTCTTCATTTTAGAGAAATAAAATTGTTTTACCATTAAATATAAACTAACATGAAAGAATATATCATCAATATCAGGAATAATATTTCAATAAAATAAATTAGAATTAAAAAACATACACAACATCTAATAACTAATACACTTCTGCACTAACTCTCGTGAACAAACTCATTGAAGATTATGACAGGGTTTATAATCAAGAGATTAAGAATGCATTTTAACATTAGTTACACTCTTTACTAACATTAATATCAACAAGGTACAGATAGGAAAACTGACGTCAGTCTCATAACTCTTATGAACTTTAAATGACGTAATTAGCTAGAAGCAGAGTTAGCGTTTAAAGTAAACTATAACTTCTTAAACTAAATAATAGAAAGAATAATAAAATGAACTGAAAACAAAACCATAAAGAAATAAAAATAGAACTCGCTACCTCACACTCCTTGCACTTTCGAAAAATGAAGTGATTACATTAATCACTCCCAAGTTCAAATTTTTGTATCCTTACTTTTAACGACCGTGTTATACTGACATCATGAATCCTGCCCACTTTAAGTACATGTATATTACAAAGAAAATTCGTTCATGTTCTTCTATCTTTACTTTCTCTACCTTCTGGCTCAGTTTACGGGACGTCCTTGAGTTCAAAAACAAGCTAAGCTACAATAATTAAGTAGTTACAACTACTTATTAATTCTGGTTATTACTTACATACTCTTTATGAACATTAATATTTGTACCTGACCGATATGGGAAACTGGTGTCAGTCTGATAACTCATAGAATCTAAACGTTCATGCGATTAGCTGGGAGGTGAGTAAGCGTTTAAGTGTAGACTAAAAATTGACAGATAAACTAAACGATAGAAAGAATAAATTAATTGTAAACAAAACCATAATAAGACAATAATTTGCTACCTCACACTCCTTTCGAAAACCGAAGCGATTACATTAATCACTCCTAAATTCCCAATTTTCGTATCCTTACTTTTAACGGCCTCATTATACCAACACCGAGAATGCTTTACATTTTCAGTACAGATACCTTACAAAAAGAAATAATTCATGTTCTTGAAAAATCATCTACTCTACTTTCCTGCTCTGGTTCACTTTATAGAAAGTGCTCGACTTTCAAGACCCCTGAGGTTAAGCAGATGACATAGATGACTCATCAGCACGAGTCGAAGGATGAGATGTCGACACACCAGAATAAGTCCTTTATTTTGATGGAGGGGAGGGCGCAATCTGAAAGCCTTCTTGCGCCATTGAAATTTTCCGCAACGGCATAGGACGATGATCATTTCCTCTGGTGTCGAAAGAATTTTCACTGAAGAAAATTTGTTTCAGTCACATAAAATTGTCCTATCATTAACATGATATAATCTAATTTATATAAAAATGGAGTAACACAAGTAGTAACTTTGAATAGTCCATTCAATACTATAATAAATTTGAGTAAGATTTATTATAGAATATAATTGATGTATTAACGATGGTAGTGTGTCCGAAAGAGACTAACGGGTGTAAGCTCCTCGCTGTAGCTTCCGGTGTTTTTCAACGTTGGATATTGCCTTCTGTATAAAATTTATAGACAAGTCTGTTCGTTCATCTACGGTTGCAGGTTATGTTGGGTATTTTGTTTTTAAAAAGTCGTTGTTTGACCCCTTGTAAGCTATCAAATAGCTTGCATACAGTTTATGAACGAGTCCATAGCCAGATCTTCCCACTAACACGAAAGAAGAATATACCATCAATAACAGTTTAATATTTCTATAAATAAGTAAATAGAAAAGAAATGGAAGAAAAACGTGTATAAAACTTAAAATATCGAATAACAACAACACTTGCTCACTATCGCACGTCTTTATTCAAAACATTAAAAATTCATATTAACATTAACACTTTTAGGACATAAATATCTGCAAGTCACCGGTAATGGAAACTGGTGTCAGTCTCATGACTTTTAGAAACTTTAAATGACGTAACTGATTAGAATGCGAAGTAGCGTTTAGACGTAAAACAAATGTTACAGGTTAACTAAACAATAGAAAGAATAATAAATGAACAGAAAACAAAACCATAACGAAATAAAAGTAGAATTTGCTACCTCGTATTCCTTCCTCGTTCGAAAACCGACGTGATCACATTAATCACTGCTTATAAATTCCCAATTTTAGTACCCTCACTATTAATGATCTCATTATACTGACACCATGAATCCTGCCCAGTTTAAGTACATATACCTTACAAAGAAAAGGCGTAGTGTTCTCAGATCTTCAGCTTCTCTACCTTTTGCTTTGATTCAGGTTACGGGAAGTTAAGTCCAAAGACCAGCAAAGTTGCTATAATTAATTAGATGAAGAGATTTGAAATAATGTGATCATTATTTATATACTCCTTAACAACTTTAACATCTACAAGTCACCGCTATAAAAAAAAACTGGTGACGGTCTCGTAATTCAAATTTTAAATTTATGTGAATAATTAAAATGCATATTAAAAATTCACAGCTTAACTAAATGATGATAGAATGAATAATAAATAAACGATAAACAAATACAAAATGAAATAAAAACTATACTTACTACCTCATACTTCTTCCCCCTTAGAAAAACAAAATGGTTACATTAATCAGTCTAAATTTAAAAATTTTCACACCCTTACTTTTAACGCCTCCGTTAAACAGATATTACAAATTCTTCTCAGTCTAAATACAGATACCTTACAAGGAGAAGTATATTTTCTTGTATATTCGGCTTTACCTTCCGGCTCTAGTTCAGCTTAACGGAAGTTCTTGGGTTCTAAGACCAGCTAATCCGAGATAATTAAATAACAAATCATGGTTATAATTATAGACATACTTTTTACAAATATTAATATTTGTACGTGACAGATAAGAGAAACTGATGTCGGTCCCATAATTCATATAAACTAAGTATTGGTCTCATTAGGTAGAAGGCGAGTTAGCGTTTAAGTGTAAACTAATAATTGACAGCTTAACTAAACGATAGTAGGAACAGATGAAGTATAAATAAATCCATCACAAAATTAAAGACTGAATTTGCTATCTCGCACTCCTTCCCCTTTCGAAAAATGGAAGCGATTGCCTTAATCACTATTCCTAAATTCCCAATTTTCGTATCCTTACTTGCAACCCCCTCATTACACTGATATCATGAATCCTTTACAGTTTAAGTACATACCTCTCATGGAAAAATCCTTTACGTTCTTGAAACCTTGATTTTCCAAATTTTCTGCTCGAGTTAACTTACACGAAGTTCGAAGACTAACTAAGTTAAACAGGACAAGTTATTAGCAGGAAATGTCAAACGATGAAAAGTGGACACACTAGAACAAGTCCTTTATCTTGTGTGTGTGTGGGGGTGGGTGGGTTACATACTTTTAAACAAACAGTACATAGTCCTTTCCATCTTGTAGAAGACTTCCTTGCAAAAGTATTATAAAATATAATAGATGTATCCTTATTAATGGTATTATTAAAAAGATACGTACTTTGTGTCCGAGAAACTCTTACGGTTGTACTTAGACTTATCGTGCTCGCTTCCAAACTTTAATATTGAATCTTACCTCCCGTTTTAACATCTCGAAGTAATTCTGTTCGTTCATTTACGGATCAAAGTGTTAGTTGTTCCTAAAGTGTCCTTCTCAGACAATTTTTTTAACTATCACAGATGTCAACTATCAAAACTTTCAAACAAATCACATACAGTTAATAAACATGTCCATAACTTCCTACTAACAAGAAAGGACCATATACCATCAATATCACGATTAATACTCCTATAGCTAAAAAACATTAGGTTAGAAAAAACATAATCCCAAAATAACAATATTTACACAACTACAAAATTATTAAAACTTCCAATACCAGCCACGTATACCTTTTCACTACGTCTCGTAAATAAACTTGTTGAAACTCATGACAGGGTTTTATTTACTACATTAAAATTCACGTGATCGTTATTTACATACTCTTTTGTAACATTAATAATATCTGTAAGTCACCGCTAGGGGAAAATGGTGTCAGTCTTATAATTCATGCAAAATCAAAATTGATGTGATTATCCAGAAGTAAATTTAGCGCTTGATGTAAACTACAAATTTGACTAAACGATAGAGGGAATAATAAATGAACGTAAACAAAACCACAACAAAATTAAAATAGAATTCGCTACCTCACAACTCTGCAAGGCTGTCTACAGTTCGATGAAAACAAACAAATATAATAAATACAAAGTAAATGAAGTTGGAAATGAATAAAACAGAAAAAGAGCTATTTTTCTCCACTGGGCGTAATGTAAATGTACAATTTGTGCTAATTTTATCCCTGTGATTTTTATATCAAAATTATTTTTCATTTTATTTTAATATCGTAGTATTTTTTCTTACTTCAACTTCTGGATACTGCATGGCAGTATACCCTACCTAAAGTTCGATTAAAACAAATGAATTTAATAAATACAAAATAATTTAAGTGGCATTGAATAAAACGGAAAGTTATGTTTCTAGACTGAATATGAAACATTCTAATTCTTTCACGGTATTATTTATTTAAATATTAAGGATTTACTTCTTTTTCATTTTATATAAAATCCTATACTTTTTTTACATTTTCGCCCTACTTTAACGTTCAGCCATTGCATGACAGTATAGTCCACGATAAGAACTATAACAACAAACAAACTTAATAAATACGAAAGAGTTAATTGACTTTGCTGCACAAATGTGTAAATGGTAAATTAATAGTGCACCAAGTCAGAGATCCTTAGGGTTCTGATACAGACAACCCACATTATGAACTATTAACCAGAAGAAATGTAGCCAGATAGTGAAACCCATCACCTCATGGACTTTGTCCAGTTCATTCATTCAAATAAGGGATTTAGTGTCAGTGGTATAATATATCTATAAGTGAAAGCAGTGGCGTAGCAAGGGTTCTCAGCACCCGGGGGCAAAGACACTTTTGGGGCCCCCACCTTTGAAATGTTTTGATTATTTGTTTTGTGACTCATTACCCAGTTAACGAAAAGAACATAAAGAATTAATTACCGCCTTACACAGGACTAAAATAAAGTCACAATAAAACATCTCACGATATCACAACTGTAAACCTGGAACTAATGAAGTATAGCCTGCTAGGTGTACTTACATAATTTGTAAACTATTTTGATATTTATGTCATCTAGCTATGTGACTTTGAACAATATAGAACCGTTGGAGAACAATATAGGTATTTTGAATATCCTATAAGTATAACCGCACGTAAATACTTAAAATTCGTAATTTTGTGGAAGGCACTTCAATAACGATCAGCTCTCACATCTAGTCTCAACAGTTAATAGTTTCGTTTTGAGTTTACTTATTGATTGATATTTTATTACAATAAGATATTTCTTGTGTGGTTGAGAATGATCGCACCAGTGATCGAAAGTTCGTACCTGTTCTAAAAAAAATAATATTCCTTACTGTAAAAGCTATAATTTGTAATAAACTAGTTTCAAGCATGCAGTATAAATTTCTGTTATATCTCTAGTTTTGAAACTGATGTTTTATAAGAGAAGCCAATCACTTGTGGTGTACATGGATTATAAAACAGATTGATAAAATACCACTTAAGTTTACGACTTAAGATTGCGAGTCGAGCTTCCTAACCACCTGGCCATGCCGGGCCTGCCATTTACTGACATAAAATATCACCTGAGCACTTTTAATAAGCCAAATAATCAGTAAAATAATTAGTAAATCAGGATACAGAAACAAAAATGGCACACTTTTCTCTAGTTTATATTTTTTAGTTGGTCGTACGTATATTTCAAAACACGGTGCAATACCCTAATATTTAAGTTCAGATGTGCAAAGTCTAATAGCCTTCAATAGAACAATGTGCATGCATTTAAAGAGTATTTATCAAATGATACTTTTCATGCTATTTTTGCAGAATTGGAAGAAACAACTCATGGGTTAAATGTTTCGTTATAGTATTTATTAAGGTTTATTTATTGGCTAATTATTGTCTTGTGTGTTTCACATGCAACGAATTTGTTATTATATATTTATCTTAATATCAACGTTTGTTTAGATTAAATTTATATTTAGAAACATACATAGCTTATACTGTTAAATA
>NW_013674529.1:8487-20702 GCF_000517525.1 Limulus polyphemus
AATTATTTAACTTCAGTGGATTCTTATTGGACATTAGTATTTTTACGAAAACATTACCTAACGTCACCAGTAGGAAAATTATCGACGTGTGATCAGCGAGAAGGACAAAGCTAGCTAGCTTCCCGTTAAGTGAATTATACCTACGTCAACTCATAATCAACTCGCTCATCGTGAACCCTTGATAATATATCGAAGAAGTTCCAGACTAAAAGGAAGGCTTTATATTGCTTGTACGTTTGTGAAACTTTTGTTTATAAATCATTGTTTGTAATAACTGTTATTGTTAGTTGTATTGTTGTGTGTATATTAAAACGAATTTGTATAAAAGAAAACTGTGTATCAACCTTGTTGGCAAATATCATAAACTGACTATATATCAACTTTTACTTAACTGCTAAATATAAAGTACAATTAAACTACTAAATTTAAATTATCAGTTAATTCGGTTTCAGACCATTTGAAATTCTAATACGTAACACACGACTTTAGATAAGATTATTTATAATATAATATAATGTTTAGGGACAACAAGGGACCTGTTGGTTTATTTCGGCTGTCCCATCCTCTAAACTATCAAATAAATAAATGAATAAAAATATTAAATTGAACCATTATCATTCATATAATTATCAAGCTTTCTTTTAAACTCACTTGAATTTACTGCCTCCACAACATCTGAAGGCTATCCATTCCAAAGGATAACCAACCTGTTAGAAAAATAAAACTGTCTTAGCTCAAGATGATCCTACCTTGCCAAGATGTATATTTGTATCTTCTAGACTTACTATTCTCACCGTTAACTACGAAAAACGATGATGCACCAACAATATCAATTTCCTTTACAATCTTAAATACTTTAATCAGATCCCCCTCTAACTCTTTTTTTTTCAAAAGAAAACAATTTCAAAGATCTTGATCTTTCCTTATATGACAACCCTTCCATCCCAGGCACTATTCTAGTAACCCTCCTCCGAACCCTTTCCAGCACTTCAATGTACTTCCTAAGGTAAGGAGCCCAAGACTGAACACAAGACTCCAAATGTGGCCTGACAAGTGACCTATACAATGAAATTAGGACCTCTTTAGACTTGTATACAATATTTCTGTAAATACAACTTAAACTCCTATTTGCCCTACCACTAAAAACAACACACTGCTTGGATGACTTAAGAAACTGATCAATCATTACACTAAAATCATTTCATTTGATAACACTGCTAAGGTTATTTTTATTTAAATTATACTTATAATTCAAATTATGATAACCTACATCCATTATCTTGCATTTATTATAATTAAAACCCATCTGCCATTTATTTGCCCAGCTCACTAAATGATCTAAATCCTTTTGTAAAGCAGTAGCACCCTCCTCACAGTTAGCAACACCCAAGACCTTAATATTATCAGCACATTTAAGTAATTTATTGAACACTCCTTCACCTATGTCACTGATGTAAATCAAAAAAGTTTGGTTTGTTTTGAATTTCGCGCAAAGCTACACGAGGGCTATCTGCGCTAGCTGTCCCTAATGTAGCAGCGTAAGACTAGAAGAAGGCAGCTAGTCATCACTACCCACCGCCAACTCTTGAGCTACTCTTTTCGCAACGAATAGTGGGATTGACCGTCACAATATATCGCTCCCTCCCCCACCTTGGCTGAAAGGGCGAGCATGATTGGTTTATCACTTAATTAAAAAAACAGTAAACCAGTGCCTGGCCAGGACTAGGTAGAAATAATGATAAACAACACAACATAAATGTTAATGTTATTAATTTCAATAAATAAATGAATTAGGAAAAAATTCCGAACAACACAGTGTTCCAAAATCAAGCCACTTCTAAAGATTAATAACAATAATTACTCTATCAATATCTGGTGTCTCCAGGTGGGACAGCGGCAAGTCTACGGATTTAAGGCAAAAATCAGTAGTATAGCCCATTGTAGTTTGCTATAAACACACACACACATTATACCTCGTGAATTAACTCGTTTTGTATACAGTGGTTAGACCACAATGTTACATCTTATGTGACTAGCTATTACCATAAATCTATATACTTTTTACATTCTTAAAATATCTCTATGTCACCGCTAGGGGAAGCTTCTATAGGTTTCGTAATACATAGATGGTTGTAATTAAGGTGGTCAAGGTGAGTTAGCTCTCTAAATTTAATTTTGATAAAACAGAAAAATTCATGGTTGAACTAAACGTTAGAAGGAATAATAGAATAAAAGTAGAATTCACTGTCTCACTTGTTTTCTGATATTGTGTTATCTGAAGCTGTAAGTTATCCATTATTCTAATCTATATGCATAAAGAAAGATATACTGAGAAATTGGACACTACATTTTTACAACTACAACAGTACAAGTTACAGCACAACTATAGAGTTTTGATTCCCACTCATTGTCAAACTCAAAGGTGGTTTTCATGTAGTTTATAATATGATAATGATAGCAAAAAATCTTTACCAACTCTTGTATTGATATAGTATTATGTTTACAACTAAAATAGATGTGGAAGTTGAAATATATTTATTTGAATGTGGAGAAAATTTCAAATGGCCCTTTTTATATCTTGTAAGTTAGAATCGAAAAAACATTTTTTCGGTTTTCCTTTTTCCATCTTGCATTAATACATTTGTACCTTCATTATCAACCAACACTTTGAATGTTAGCACTTATACTCCCAGTAGAGTTAATACTAGTGCTCTAAATCTAAGTGTACTGGTGCTGGGCTTCATTTCAAACATTTCCATATAATTCTGGTTTGTTAGTTCTACCATTCAGTTGTATCTGTTTTATGTTTTTAATTTAATTTGATACAAGTTATTTAATTTCATTTCAAAATTTCCAAGAGTAAGGTGAAGAGTAGTCTCTCACAGAGTACTCTTGGTTTTATCTTAAATAATTACCAGGATTTTGTTTTTGAAATCATAATTACAACAGTTTTCATGCTTGCAAGAAGCTGTTTTGAAAATTAGTTGTGATGGACTATTCTGATCATGCATTTAAAAAAAGAAGAAAAAGTTATTACTCATTTTATTTCACATTTTTCAACTTTTCATTTCACTGTACATCAATGATTTTGCTACAGTTAGTGTTAGGGTAGAAAAAATAAGAGATAAAAATGTATGTCTTACCAAAGAAAACTTGATATTTATTTAACAGCCTTTAGAAGTTATGAGGAGAATAATGAAAACTGTAAGATTAAAAAAAAAGTTTTTTAATCTTAGCATGAAAATCACCATTGGTTCATACTGATGCCGTAAAGGTTTTGTAAAGTCACAGGCAAATCTTTACTGAACATACGTTGTTAAAAAGTGTAAATTTTTGTGTACCACAGGCTCATTAAAAGCTTGTGACATGTTGTGAATATAGATACACGTAGTAAATTCAGAGTTACAGTAAGTACAGTTTAATAATTAACAGTAAGGTTGATCAAATTGACTGAGCCTATATGTATTGGGATAATGGGAACCAGTAGGTCACCAGATTCATCTAATTTTACCATGGAAATTGGAGGTCAGCAATGGCTTCTATGTGCAGTCTAGACATGTGATAGATTTGACTTTTAATGGACTCCAGTTCTGGATCCAGCTTTACTGGCCACAGAATAATATTAACTTGTGATCATAGTAATCTACCTACATACATCAAAATAAAAATATTTACCATAGCTAATTAAATATAATGTTCAATATATATATTACCTGTAATGGTTAGAATGTGTTATTTCATCATTTAGATATTTTTCTGTTAACAGATTTTTAAGTTTTGCAGGGTTTGGTTTAAGTAAAAATTGGGAGAATCTTTTCCTTTATGCTTATCTTCCTTTCTTACTTTTTTACATTGGTTTCCTCTGTTACATTGTCCTTCTGATGGAGAACCAATACCTATACCACTGTTAAAATATCTACCTCCTTAACATAACGTAAAAGGATGACAAGGGACCATTTTGTCCATCTAGGCCATCCTATCCACTATTCAACTAAATATTCACAATCTTAAAACCAGCCCTTATTGAAATATTTATCAAGCCTTCCCTTAAGCTCCCTTAAATTAATTGCATCTACCACATTTGAAGGCAACCCATTTCAAAAGCCAACCATCCTGTTAAAAAAATATAGCTGTGTTAGCTGGAGATGGCTCCTAACTTGCCAAAATTTATATGTGTCCCCTTGTTTTACAATTTTTACCATTAAATACGAAAAATATTATGAATCAACACTATCAAGTCCCTTTATTATATTATTTAATTATATCTGTTCATGGCTCTGTCAAGATGAGATGTTCCATAAGACCATCTCGACACAATTCTGGATGATAATATTATCTCACAATACAAATCCAATGGACCACTACTCATGGACTATCATAAATAAAGCTAAAGGGGATTTTGCCAGTCCCTGCTGATTTTAGAACTGAATCAGCAGAGATTGGTTTGCTTTTAAAACTTGGGGAATATGGTTCACCTGTTGCACTGTCTCCGGAGACCTGTTCCTCAGGACTCTCCGCACACACAAATACCTCCCTCCCTCCCTACTGCTACTAGTGGAGCTAGGGAGTCCTCATCACACCCAGTTCCCAGTCACTGGGGTGGTGGACAGAGGATTTTCCTCGAAGTGTTGAGTTTTCTCCACTCTCAGAGAAGAGGGCGAAGTTGGGGGCCCTCCTGCCTGGGTCCCTGGAAGTTTTTTCCAGATGTCAGTTGGAGCAGGACCAACCTACATGGAAGCTTGGACCCTCTATGAATACTGTCAGATCTTAGGTTATTCATGCAGGGGGTTCACTATCTCCTTGTAAATCCGAACACAACACAATCCTATCTTAGGCCCTTTGTGGAACAGTTTTCCACGTCCTCTCCACAATTCCATGGGGAAGTGGAATTCTCCTTGCCCACTTGATTGGGGAGTGAAAATGACTGTTCATAAATCCAGACCAGATGCTTTCTGGACCTTGGGTGGAGTATAGCATATATGATCCCATCAATCCAAACTTGGGATGTTGCCTTTTGGACTCCTTCAGGTTGATCAGAAGGATTGTCCACTTTGGTGTTGCATCATTATTTTATAAATCCAGTTGTTGCTAGTGGGGATCCTATCACAAAGATATGTACATATTTGCAGTCCAACTGCCTTTGCCACCAACAGGGTGATATGGGTACCATGACCCATTAAATCTAGCACCGAGTCGTGTAACCTCGGCTGCATGGTTGGGGCTGGCCCATCATACTTACTTGTGTATTATTCCACCATTTTCAGTTTTCTGTAGTTCTGGGTGTAGAACATACCTGTTCTGGATGTAGTGTGGTTTTCCCTGCTTGGGTACCACTTCTCATGGTGCACCTTTGTTCTGTACAGATGCTTTGTGTATGAACTATGCCTTCACTGGCCCCTCCGTCTTCTCAGTACTTTTTAAAGATGTTGAAAACTCACTGTTGCAGAAGTAAAATATAGACTTTTAACTTTATTATACCCATCTGTGAATTAAACATTTCTTGAATATGTTTTTATGAACAGATCTTTCCTGAAGCTCCTGTGAGTGTTCCATTATTAATATGCAAGAGGGCATTGTAATGTCTAAATGCTTTATTTATGTTAAAATATTTCTTGGTTTTCTTTAAATTACAGAATGTTGGAGATAGAAATTTACAATTGAAACATCAATGCTGGTTTCTGAATTAGCTAATTATATTACCTGAAAACATGTTTTATGTGTCATTTCTTGTAGATAAAGAGTCAAACTGAAAAACCTGAAACATCAGAATATTGAAGCTGATCATATTTACAACTTATTTACGTGATTTATGTCATTTTAATATGATATGCATGTAAGGTTAAATACTTTTATTTGTTTGCTTATGTAAGAAAACTATATTTCCTTCAGAATAATATATTATTTTCAAGTATTGTATATTGAACCAAAATCTGAAACAGAAAGTAACAGAAATGAAACAGCTTTTGTCTTCTGTAGATTTTTTCATGTTGTCTTGTTGAAACAAACATGAAAAATATTTTAAGTGTTTAAATAATTTTAATACTGTTCATTATGAGCAACTCTGTTAAATGTTAGATTTATATAGTAATTTGTTAATTTAGTACATTGTAGAGACTGTATATTTTATCTATTTATTGATGCCATTAACTGATATTTTTATTGACATTTTGAATGTGTTGTTTAATTTTAGAACAAACTTCTCAAACTGAAAACAGAGCAGCCTAGTGATCTACCACAAGATGAGGTTATTTCAAAGTTCAGTTACAGCAGTGGTGATGGTTTGAATAGTTCAAAGAATCGTGTTTTGAATGTGAAAACAAAAACTGATTTCAAAGAACATTTACAACAAATTGAACTTAGGTTGGAAAGTACTTCTGGTAAGTATATAAATCTCCAGTAACTTCAAATTCATAAACGCTGGCTGAAAAGAAATGTTTGAATTCTTGGTAATATTTTAAAAGTTATTGAATTATTTGAGGCCTGATTAACTTGAAGTGTATAGCTCCATGTTTGGTGTGTTTTTCATACCTCTACTTGGAAACAATCACGTTAAATTTTGAAATGACAAAATGAAAACAAAACAATTAAGAAAATGTTAAAATTACATTTTACTGGAATTTGATGTTGCTAATAGTCATTGTTAATATAAAATGAAACTGAAAGAAACTTCTGGCTAACCAATGTTTATTATCTTTCTGGTTCTTAATGTATCAACTTTGTGAGTAATTGTTGCAGCCATTTTCTTTAGTTTAATATTTCAGAATATACAGAGAATTTGTTGCTATAAATGATTTCCTTAGAAATGATTTTCTGGACACACACAGTATTGTTGATTTCAAGAGCTGATTTATCTCAAACTCCCAGTCTATTTTGCATGTTTAAGCCAGTAATACTTCTTTAACGTTATAAAACAGTAACATGCTATTAAACAGTATCATTTTGTCAAAATCTTGGCATTTCTAATTATTTGTTTAACTTGCACATAGATCTTCTGAACAGAAACTTTAAAGTTTTAATGTTAATCAACATATCAATAGTATAAAACATTGGAAGATTTCGTGATAATCAATGACTTGAAGTAAGAAGGTATTTCTAAGAATTAATCTAGAAAATTACTGTCTGTAAGTAACTTAAGTTGTTGTGAAAAGTGACCATCATATTTTCAAAGTTGATTCTAGACTTTATTTATTGCAAACCTTTTTCTTCAACTTTTAAGTTGTAGAGAGAAGTTTTGTAAAGAGTGAAACTATGAATACTGCATCATAATTGTCTTTACTATTATTATTTTGATATTTATGTTTGTGTTGATTGTGTTAGATCATTAAAATTAATTTAGAATTTCATTAATTAAATGAATGTATTAATTATATTTGTTGTATCATATATCTTAATTTTAGATATAAACACCTGTGTGAACACCTGTTATGGAAGTCTGTTTTCTGGTTATGGTGTCTTAAGAAAAGAAGATTCCTTAAAAGAAGTCACAAAACCCAACAGTGATGTTTGTGGAGAAACAAATTTCAATGAAAATAACCTAAAAGAATTTAATATATATCAGGATGGTGGTAAACCATACAATCAGGTAATCTGTGGACAAGATTTTGGAACAGTGGATACCATAATACAACAAAAGAAGATACACACTGGAGAGAAATCATATACTTATGTGGTTTGTGGGAGAACTTTTAAAAGAAATAGTCCCATCAAAGAACACGCACTGGGGAGACAATTTATAGTTGTTTAGTGTGTGGAAAACAATTTGGAACAAATAATGAATTAAAACTGCATAAGAGTATACAGTATGGAAAAACCGTACAATTGTGCAGTTTGTCAAAAACAATTTATAAATAAAAGTAACTTAAAAATACATCAAAGAATACATACAGGGGAGAAACCTTACAGTTGTGCAGTTTGTAGAAAACAATTTCGAACAAACAGAGATTTAAAAATACATCAAAGAATACACACTGGGGAGAAACCTTACAGTTGTGCAGTTTGTGGGAAATGTTTTGGAACAAATAGTGAATTAAGAATACACCAAAGAATACATACTGGAGAGAAACCTTACAGTTGTGTAGTTTGTGGGAAACACTTTCGAACAAATGGTTTGTTAAAAGTACATCAGAAAATACATAATGGAGAGAAACCTTATAGTTGTGCAGTATGTGAAAAACAATTTGCAACAAATAATGACTTAGAGAAACATCAAAGGATACACACTGGGGAGAAACCTTACAGTTGTATGGTGTGTGGGAAACAATTTGGAACAAATAGTAACTTAAAAAGGCATCTGAGAACTCATACTGTGACAAAACCTTACAGTTGTGAAGTTTGTAAAAAACAGTTTATAAATAATAGTAACTTAAAAGTACATCAAAGAATACATACTGGGGAAAAACCTTACAGTTGTGCTGTTTGTGAAAAACAATTTCGAACAAATAGTGATTTAAAAAAGCATCAAAGAATACACACTGGGGAAAAACCTTACAGTTGTGTAGTTTGTGGGAAATGCTTTGGAACAAATAGTGAATTAAGAATACATCAAAGAATACATACTGGGGAGAAACCTTACACTTGTGTAGTTTGTGAAAAAAAATTTGGAACCAGTAGTAACTTAAAAACACATCAAAGTATACATACTGGGGAAAAACCTTTCAGCTGTGCGGTTTGTTGCAAATACTTTAGAACAAGTAATGAACTAAAAATACATCAAATAATACATACTGGAGAGAAACCTTACAGTTGTGTAGTGTGTGGGAAACACTTTCGAACAAATGGTGTGCTAAAAGTACATCAGAAAATACATGCTGGAGAGAAACTTACATTTGTCCAGTTTGTGGAAAACAATTTGCAACAAATATTGACATAAATATCAAAGAATACATACTGGGGAGAAACATTACAGTTATATTGTGTGTAGATAACTGGATCAAATTTTGCATTAAAAAATCATCTAGGAATACACACTGAAGAGAAATCCTACAGTTGTGTTGTGTGTGGGAAATGCTTTTGAATAAATGGTCAGTTAAGAGTGCATCAGAGAATACATACTGGGGAAAAAAATTTTACTGTTGTGTAGTGTGCAGAAAACAATTTTTAGGTAACTAACTTAAAAACACATTAAGAAATACACGTTTGAGGAAATTTTACAGTTGTGTAGTGACCACATTGGAAGGTCTTGAACAGACTGCAGTGGAAAAACCATGGACATGATCACTGCCAGTCAGAATTGTTTCCCTGGCAAGTAAGACAATATGGGTACCTTTTAGAACTGTAAATTTCCCCTAAAGTTGACCAAGGCTTATGATACTTGGAGTCATATGGTACTGCATGTTGAGTTCCTTGAGTAACTAATCACCTGAGATCAATGAATAATCATTATCGGATGACCTGCAAACAGGTACCGTCTAAAAACAAAGTCATTGGTGGCATCTCCTCCTGTCATTGGTTGGAATCACAAAATGGAGAGGACAACAACTAATGACTCCAATGTAACAAGGTGCACCGAAGTTTCCTATATCGATATGGAGCCTTAGTTTTTCTTTGTCTTTCCTTGTACTTATCATATTTGTTTCAACAAAGGCTTGTCTTAAGAGAAAGAGAACCACTGAAACAGATAATGATCCTGTAGAAGCAACCATCCACTCATTTGTGAATTGGGCATGGTGCATTTTGTTTTTTTACTACTAATAATAAAGATTGCGTTCATTTCTTTCAAACTTTTCCAGTATTTTTATTTGTTACACAAGAAAACTCAATTGAGTTATCAAACACATATTATTTTTGTTTGAACCTGTTGTTAAAACAACTCTGTCTAATACTCATGCATAAATCAGTTTACTTAAGAATATCGCACATAAATATTATTAGAACATTCACCAAAGTCTCATAAAACTGTAATGTATAATACATTCTATATCTTTCTCAATGTATTTATTTATATATATAACTTTTACCCCATCACCCCTCCACAGTGATTAGTGTTAAGTGGTGAGAAAATCATAAGTAGGTCATTGTGCTTAACAAGAAACAAACAAACACATATCTTATTAACAAAAGTATTTAATGCCATTAAATTAAACCATAGTTCTTTACATAGTTATATATATATTTATAAATATAAACAGTACCTAACTGCATTATCGGTGACAGTGATGATCTATCTACTATGTAAATAATAATCCATAACATGTTTTTGTCGTTAATAGTGAATTCCTTTAAGTATGTTACCAGTCTCACCATGAGGTATGAAAAAAATGTGAACACTTTATTGTACATACGCTTAACTTGTTCCAAATATATATATATTGTTACGTCTCTGGTCGTTTGTTAATTTCTGGTATAAATTCTTCCTGAGAAACTTCAGCGATACAAGTCCTTTCTTAAATAAAACTAGTCTTAAATAAATAGTCACTACCGCTCACTTGAATCAATTATCTGTCTGTCTCTCTCCCCTCCTGATCGGATTTTAGGCCTTTGTGACCTAGGAGGGTCAGGTACGCGGGGACCTCTCCCTCCTTTCCGGACTGTGCTTTATTGACTGTGAATGTTGATTGTTGATACTACACGAGGGTCGGAGTAAACCGCACTTGCTCCGACCCCTTTCAGGGCAATGTTCATGTATGTATCCACAGTTACATTCTGTGTTTTGCATTTCTTATTAAAGTTCATAATTCAAGTAACACATTTCACTACTTAGAGGCAAATCGAATTCATTTTACATATAATACCCTTTTAAATGTATTGCTCTTAGGCTCTAACTAGTGTAGGGTTTAAATGTCTAGCAGTAGGTGACCTGATCACATCCTTATTTTTAAAATAAATGTTTACAGGTGAGAGGTACTTGGGTCTACTTCCATCATGTATGTAATAACGATCGAGTTCAAAAAGTCGGTCGTTCTTTTGCCAATTTTTCTCAAAGCAAGAGTCTGTCGGCTATTGTTTGCATATTAGCGTATCTGTGCATAAATATTGATGAGGTGCTACGGGGGACCTTGTATGCTGAGGTGATTAATGTGTGTTGTAGTTTATTTATGTGTTTTGGAACTATGTTTATCCATTCCGGATTGTCATATTCTATTATGGGTCGAATATATGTTTTGTATATTTTAATAATGTTATCAGGTGATGCACCTTGGGTTTTGTAGTTTATTTATGTGTTTTGGAACTATGTTTATCCATTCCGGATTGTCATATTCTATTATGGGTCGAATATATGTTTTGTGTATTTTAATAATGTTATCAGGTGATGTTCCTTGGGTTTTGCCTGTTAGACTTCTTGCATAATTTGTACGTTTCCATATTTTTGTTAATATATTATTTGTATGTTGGACCCACATCAATTTTAGGTCAAATGTTAATCCTAAGAATTTTGCTGATGTTGTGGTCTGGAGAAGTGTTCCATTCATATATAGTTTGGGTGGGTCTTTTTGGTGCTTTGTTAATCTTGAGAAGGTTAGTAGATGGTTTTTCGGAACGTTTATTTTTATTCTATATTTTTGGCAGTATTCTTCTATATTACTTAGAATTGGTTGTAGATTAGTTGTTGCTATGGGTGGGATGGGGGCACTTTTCCAGATCGCTACATCGTCTGCGAATTGTGATGCACAACCGTGATTTGGGTCTTTTAGTGGCATATTACTTACATACATGATGAATAGAATAGGGCTAACTACCCCTCCTTGGGGTACGCCTGTCTTGGGGTAAATGCCTCAGAGTAGGTTCTCCGTACATTTATTTTACATAATTTGTTATCCAAGAAGTTAGATAGCCAACGAATAATCACCCGAGGTAGTTCCAGTTCTGACATGCGGAACCTCAGACCATTGTGCCATACAGTGTCGAAAGCTTTCTCGACGTCGAGAAAGCAGGTGACAGTGCGTTCTTTTTTTGTTAAAACTATCTATTATGGTTTCTGTTAGTCTAACTAGATGATCTGTTGTTTGTCTGAATTTTCTTTCTATCTGCAATTATTTCTCCGCTTTATTTGACGGGCTTATATACTAAAATAGAGGGCGCTTAGAAAAGACTAGAGTTGCCAGGAAAAGTCAAGATCCTTCGAGAATCTCATGACGTGTTACTAGCGTTACGTGACTTCCGCTGTCGTAACAATATTATTTGAAAACAAGTAAAGTGTGTGTGCTGTTATTCGTCGTTGAATTTATCGCTAAGTCACAGACACCTACTGTAGAAAAATCCTAAGCCCAACAACAACA
>NW_013674529.1:20791-24839 GCF_000517525.1 Limulus polyphemus
AACATAGTATATATTTATACTATTAAGAAATATAAGTAAAAGCCATTTATTTCGACAATTGGCAAAAAAACAACAATACCAGAGCCCATATACATATATAATATTATTTTTTAAAATCTGACAATTGGCGATCCTCATCCAGGATTATACAGTGATAAACGGTCATAGAAGAAAACGTGAAGGACAGCGGAAATAAGAAGGTCTGTCTATATACGCACAACTATAGTAGTAACTAAAATAGTAGAGAGATTAAAATTACGCTATATAACCATGTCAACAAATTTTCATAAATATAAAGAAAGAGGATCTCAACTTAGGTTAAAAGACAGTGAATTACGAAAGTTTGTTAAACAAGAACTGTAAAAGAAAGAACTGCAACATAAGAGACAAATTGAGGAAGGAGAAACTAGAAATAGAGGTAATGAAAATACTAATTGAGAAAGAAGAAAAGACAGAGGAGAGACTAGAAATAGAGAGAATAAGAGCACAAATTGAGATAGCAAAACTCACCCAACGGAAGGAAGAAGGACCCAAGAATGACAATGGAGTTAGGGCTAACCGACGCAAGCTGCCTAAATTTGATAAACATAAAGATGATATGAATGCTTTTCTGGAGAGATATGAAAAATTCGCCCAAAGTCAGAACTGGGACAAAGGCGACTGAGTAGTTTGTCTCAGCCCACTTCTTACAGGAAAAAGCCTACAAGTATATGCAGGCATGACGTCAGAAGATGCCATGGATTATGACAAGGTAAAAGTAGTTTACTGAAACGATATGAACTTACTGAAGAAAGTTTTCGTCTGAAGTTCAGAGGAGTCAAACCCGACACTGGAGAAACTGTATTTCAGTTTGTGGCACGTCTGCGGCGATATTTCACCAGATGGACTGACATGGCCACGTGTGAAAATACTTTTGAGGAACTGGCAAACCTATTAGTACGCAAACAGTTCATGACCAAGTGTTCAACTGACATGTCACTGTTTTCGAAGGAGAGAACACCAAAAGATGTAGACAAGATGATCAAACTGGCAGAATAGTATATGGAAGCTCAAGAATGTCCAGATACATTTGAAACCAGTAATGGCTGACCAGAAGCAGGAGTTTACCAAAGGTGACAGAAGGTTGATAGACAGAAGGGAAAAGAGATGTCATGTTTAATATAAAATGAGACACATTGCAAAATAGTGCAAATCCATTACCAACAAACAACAGAAGAAACCTTAAGATAAAGCAGCTGGAGCCGTTTACAAAGACAGTGCTGGTAAGAAACAAGAAAAGAGTGACTGGCATTATGGATGCTGCTGCCAGAAGAAAGAGAATCAAGAATACTTGTCAAATTCAATACAAGAAAACGTGATTGATCAGTGCACGACTAATGGTCGGCTCAAATTAGCAAATACATCAACAGTGCCAGTAGTGATTTGATCTTGTGACAAATATCAAGAGATGCCAACAAATCATAATATGCCAATATGTGAAGGCTATGTTGGGAACAAGAAAGTGAAGGTTCTATAAGACACTGGGTGCAGCAGTGATAACCAGTTTAGTATCCAACGATCAGATGATAGGGATGGTATGCTTTCGTGTGCTAATTGATGGGACAGTGAGAAAATTTCTCATAGCAAAAATAAAGGTGGATACTCCATATTATGTAGGAGACCTTGAGACCGTGTGTATCAAGGAACCAATACACGACTTGTTGATAGGAAACATACCAGGTAGTAGAAACTTTGAGGAACTAGACAGAAAGAAGATTGATGAAATATCTGCTCTCACCAGCAGAGCTCAAGAAAAGAAGAGCAAACAAGACATCAAGCCCCTGCAAGTGTCAAAAAGCGTTATCACGAATTTACGTTTGCAGGAATTGAAGGAAGCACAGAAGACCCTTTGTCGCAGAAACCTTGGGACAATGCCCAGAAAAAAGTCGAGCACAAAACAAAGTGGAAAGATACTTATAGAATTGAGGACCAGAAGGGAGTTCTATACCGAATCTATAAAGGCAGTTATACTGGGAAGGTTAAACAGATCATAGAACCAACAGAACTCAAGTGATGAAGTTGGCTCATGAATCAATTGTTGGAGGACACCTAGGAAAAAAGAAAATGGCAGACAGAATCACCAGTAATTTATATTGGCTGGGAGTAATTGGAGGTGCGAGTAGATTCTGTAGGTTGTGTGACATCTGTCAAAGAACAACACCTAGAGGGAAGATAGCCAAAGTGCCATTGGGGAAATGCCTCTCATAGAAGAGCCATTCAGCAGAGTAGCTGTGAACTTCATCGGGCCACTAACACCTGTGTCTTACAAGGGCAACTGGTATGTGCTAACAATAGTTGACTCTGAGACACATTATCCAGAAGCAAGGTACTGCCAAATATAGAGAAGAGAAAGTAGCAGAAGCCCTCCTAGAGATATTTTGCAGAGCTTTCTGAAAGAAATCCTGAGTGATAGAGGGGCCCAGTTTACTTCAGAACTGGTGCAGACTCATCAATACTCGGCAACTCTTTACCACTTCGTACTTTGCGAGAGAGTCAATGGAATTTTAAAGAGTATGCTAAAGAAGATGTGCCAAGAGAGATGCATGACTGGGACAGGTACTTAAAGGCAGTATTAATCGCTTATCGAGAAGTCCTACAAGCAAGTACAGAATTCTCACCATTCGAGTTACTGTATGGAAGAACAGTACGAGGTTCGATGCAAATATTGAAAGAGCTATGGACAGGAGAAGAGTCAGAAGTGAGGAACACATACCAGTATGTGCTAGACCTCAGAAACCGACTGGAGGAAACCTGTCAGCTCACTCGACAGAGTTTGTAGGCAGCTCAATGTAGTGAGAAGCATTTTTATGACAAGAAGACCAAGGATCAATATTTTAAAGTTGGACAAAAGGTCTTAGTTCTGCTGCCCACAGACCACAACAAACTCACCCGGCAATGGAAATAACCTTTAGAAGTACAGGAATCACTCAACAGAATGGACTACAAGGTGAATGTGAATGGGAAGACCAAGATCTACCATGCCAATCTGTTGAAGAAGAATTTTGGGAGAGAAGACCTGACGGGTGCAGCTATTGAAACAGAGATTGATGTTGCAGGTGTGGGCATCATAGATGCGGAACCAGAAGACAGTGACTTTGTCTTAGAAGATGAGGACCTACTAGACCTAAGACCACTTGGTGGAGATGAAACATATAAAGATGTCAACATTAGCAAAAAACTGACTGGCAAGGAAAGTAGAGAGTTACAAGACCTACAGTACTAGTATGGAGATATATTCACTGATAAACCAGGAAAGACAGACTATGTGCAACACAAGATCGAGGTCACAACCAGGGATCCAGTCAGAGTGTAGCCCTATCAGATGACTTATGCAATGAGAGATCTGATAAAGCAGGAAGTTAAGGCAATGTTGGAAGCTGGAATCATGGAGCCTTCAATTTCAGACTGTTCACCAGTTCTAATCATGAAGAAGAAGGACAGATCAAACCATTTCTGCCTAGACTTCCGAAGTTTAACCTCGTGACAAAGTTCGACTCTGAACCTATGAGTTACCCAAAGGCCATCATGGCAAAACTAGATGTAATCAGGTTCTTTTCAAGATAGACCTCGGTAAAGGTTACTGGCAGCTCCCGATACAGACGAGATCTAAAGAGAAGACAGCATTTGTGACACCAGATGGATGTTACCATTTGGGTTAGTCAATTCAGCAGCAACATTCAACCGCATCATGAAGAAGATGCTGTACAACCCCACCAAGGCTGTTTAGTTTAAATATTAGTGATTAATTTATATTTGTGAGTGAATATTTTATTATTTTTAAGCTCTGGTAAAATAAGAGTTAAAAGCAGACTATTGTGGAAGGTTTTGTTAATAACTAATTGGTGTCGAGAATATAGAAAGTGGCCAGACGACTATGTAATAAAGATATAAATAGTGTGAGATGAGTGGGAAACAGCAGAAGGCCGTATTAGATATGTTGCGTCAGCGAGTCACGTGACTACTATGACGCAACGTTTCTAGAATTATCATGTACTTTGGCGAATGCTCT
>NW_013674530.1:0-9880 GCF_000517525.1 Limulus polyphemus
CCACTACTACTACTATGTCTGTCGTATCTAGTTCACATCAAAAAAGTTGTTCTTCAAGTGGTTGATGATATTAATATCATTCTGACCACTACTACTACTATGTCTGTCGTATCTAGTTCACATCAAAAAAGTTGTTCTTCAAGTGGTTGATGATATTAATATCATTCTGACCACTACTACTACTATGTCTGTCGTATCTAGTTCACATCAAAAAAGTTGTTCTTCAAGTGGTTGATGATATTAATATCACCCTGACCACTACTACTATGTCTGTCATATCTAGTTCACATCAAAAAAAGTGGTCAGGGTGATATTAATATCATCAACCACTTGAAGAACAACTTTTTTGATGTGAACTAGATACGACAGACATAGTAGTAGTAGTGGTCAGATTGATATTAATATAGATAGTAGTAGTGGTCAGAATGATATTAATATCATCAACCACTTGAAGAACAACTTTTTTGATGTGAACTAGATACGACAGACATAGTAGTAGTCTGTCTTATCTAGTTCACATCAAAAAAGTTGTTCTTCAAGTGGTTGATGATATTAATATCACCCTGACCACTACTACTATGTCTGTCGTATCTAGTTCACATCAAAAAAGTTGTTCTTCAAGTGGTTGATGATATTAATATCATTCTGACCACTACTACTATCTCTGCCTTATCTAGTTCACATCAAAAAAGTTGTTCTTCAAGTGGTTGATGATATTAATATCATTCTGACCACTACTACTATGTCTGTCGTATCTAGTTCACATCAAAAAAGTTGTTGTTCAAGTGGTTGATAATATCAATATCGTTCCGACACTTCTACTACTATGTCTGTCGTATCCTAGCCGGCCTGGTGAGCCCTGGTATTGGGCGAAAGGCCACGTCGGCAATGAATATAGCAGACATAATGTGGTTTGATACATTAAGTTGTTCTTCTTCCCTCATAAATTCTTATAATTCCAACGAAACACATTATCGTGTTTATGCAATATTTATACAATAGCTGTATTGGGAATCATCATGATTGTTCTGATTTCTTCAATATCACGTGATTGGTTGTACTATTTTCACAGCAAATACAAGCGTCATTACTGTTGTGGATCCTAAACGTATCATTGGTTTGGTGTGGTGGATCGTCTACCTTCGGACTTGGCATCTTTGAACTGTGTACTTCTACCTGACATCAAAGTCTATACTTCCAGCTGTGCCATTCTGTTCTACATATTTAACGATACTATCTAAGATGTTAGGTAACTATTTCCCTGAAGATACGATTAAAGTACGTATCCCGATTTATATCATAAACAAGTACGCGATTTAAATTTATTGTGACTGAAATCTCTGCTTGTAGAACGACTGAATAATCTTGTTGTTGTTGTAGGACTTAGTTTATTATAACAACAGCAACAACAAGTACAAGAGTGAATATAAAAGTCCATAAAATACGTTGTTTCTGTTCATATCTATTTCTGCAGTTATCAGTGTTGGTGTATGTGTTCTTTTTCCAGATTTAAGAAAGTGAAGCTGTTAACGAAGTGTGAAAAAAGACACGTTTTCTTTAGATAATATATTGAAGTTGTTTACACGAATATCTAAGTTAACTAAAACCATTATAATCTAACTCAAAGCTCAACATTATTAATCGAAAATTCTGGTTTGGAATAAATGATGTAAACCTATTTTTGCAGACAGTGTATAGTGTAAAGTGAATGCTATGGTGTAAGAACGAGAGTAACTATGGGCATTATTGATAAAGTGAATGTCTTTAAGACGATCTTCTATACATATTTTTTTTTTAATATTAACAAATCAAATTCCATAAAAAAAGTTGTGTAACTTCACGTGATAAACATTTGTTAAGCTCAAGGAAATTTAAAATACGCGTTTCATTCTGTATCTTAATATTATAAGTCAATTTTTCAGCATATGACTTAACATTAAGGCTTTTCTGTCCATATATGAATATTATTAATGTAACTGACTCTCATCAGTAATCATTACATCTAGTTCCGTAGAGACCAAAAATTAAATAACAATATTTATTAATTAAAACCTGTATATTGTTCCTGTAGTTAAGCAACAAAAAACATCAACAAAATAAATCATTGTAGCTACCACTTTCTCGCCTTTATCCGACAGTGTTAATTTAACCAAAATTATATTAATTAAACTAAGGATTTGCTGTGTTTGAATTTGGCCATTTAACACTGTAGCTAAGCCTCATCTTTCCTGAGCCACGTCACTTTGTTGTATTTGTACTACAGCATTCAACATTATAGCTAAGTCTTATTTGTTGTTTTTTCTTACTATTTGTATTTCAAGGGACTTTTAACAGCCAAAAAATAGGTCTAAGAAAATATTTTCACACATACCTCTGATTTGAATGTTTAATTATAAGAAATGTGAGGAAGAAAAAAAAAAGCTACAGTCAAGTGTGATTTTAATCACTTTTAAATCTGAAACGCTTCGTTATTTCTTCGCCACCTTAAGAATTTTACGTTATTACGATGAATATATAAAACTTTGTTGTCAGGATCTGAACCGTATCTTCGTTTCAGTTAGAATACTATTAGCTGTATCATTTTCTTGAAATTTTAACTTCTATTTGAGTTTCTTTTTAATCTGAAATTTTCTGTTTGTCGTTTACCTGTTTTAATAAGCTCTTTGAGGCCAATTCCGAATATCTCTTTCAGTTGAGATACAGCATCCAGCTTATATTTTGAATCTGGGTTTTACCAATATGTTAACCCACAGTTAGCATCTTGATATCTAGACTTGTTTTCTGGTGAATATTACGACTTTCGTTGAACGACAATATCCATCCTTTTAAGGCCTTATTTTACGAATCTGAATCTTGCCGTTTAAAATTCAACGATAGCATCCATCCTTATATCTAGGCCTGATTCTTGCCAATTTAGTTAAAATACGTTATCCACTCTTGCATTTAAGGTGTTTTGTTAACATCCAAATCTTGTATTTTGAAACGTAACGTCTATCTTGCCGGTTCATTTAAACCAGCTAAATCCATCCTTACGTCTAAGATATTGTTGTCTACAGCTAAATATTGGTTGTTTTAAATAAGGAACAGAATTGTTATTTTTATCTACTTTGAACTATAAGATTCCCGTGTAGTAAAAATCATTTTAAATCGTTCTTGTTAATTTCTATTGTGATTAGATAGTTTTTTTGATTTTTTGTTTTTATAACAGATTCCATGAACGAGTTTATTTAGAAACTTACACCAGTGGCTGATCTAGCCAATATTGTGATCAAGTAACAACTGTTTAATTAAAATCGTAATGCTGATGTTAGTTTATCTATTACTTATTTTGTTTGAGAATTATTGTAAATGATAATAAAATTCAAAAGCTTTAAAGAGACTGACAAAATAACTATTTTAAAGTGATGAATCCCAATGAATACTCTAACAGTTTCAATAACACCGTCTTTACTCAAGGCCTTAATATTCAAAAGTTCTGGTAACATTTTATTACTCAAGACCTTAATGTTCTAAAATTCTGGTAATATTTTATTACCCAAGGCCTCAATGTTCTAAAGTTCTGGTTATATCTTATTACTGAATACCTTAATGTTCTAAAGTTCTGGTAAAATTTTATTACCCAAGGCCTTAATGTTCTAAAGTTCTGGTAACATTTTATTACTAAATACCTTAATGTTCTAAAGTTCTGGTTATATCTTATTACTGAAGACCTTAATGTTTTAAAGTTCTGGTAACATTATATTAATGAAAGCCTTAATGTTCTAAAGTTCTGATAACATTATATTACTGAAAGCCTTAATGTTCTAAAGTTCTGGTAACATTTTATTACTAAAAACCATAATGTTCTAAAGTTCTAGTAACATTTTATTACTGAAAATCTTAATGTTCTAAAGTTCTGGTAACATTTTATTACCGAAAATCCTAATGTTCTGAAGTTCTGGTTACATCGTGTTATTGAAGAGTTTAATTTTTTTTTACTAAATCCCAACGTTCTATGCAAGTAATGAAACTTACAAATCTCGAACTCATCCATTAACTTTGTTGACTGAATCAGATGAGGGTTGATTCTTTGATTTTTAACTGTTTGATTCTGATTGTAACAAATTACTACATGTCTCTAAGGGGCCTAGCGCTAAGCTGGAAAACTTATAACACCAAAATTTGGGATTCGATCTTCGCACAAGTAGTCTTTTGTGCAGCTTTGCGCTAACAAACAAACAAATAGCAACTACATAACTTCAAAAACATTTTTTGGCAGTGAGTGAAACCAAAAATAAGTATTGGAACAAACATGGTGTGATATTATCGAATGCATAATAATCATAAGCCAACCCGAGTTTTTGTGATGGCGCTAAATTTATGTATTTATTTAATCTAAAAAAAAAAAAATTATATATGTCTTGCCTAATTCACAAATAGGCCAGAAAAAAGTTTTTCTTTGGAACTGTATCAACCATATATCATTCATAACCAGGTCTGTTATGTTCTCGAATGGTTCCATATGTAGTGCTATGAACATAAATAAGACAGTGAGAATGTAATACTTCCTTTCAATATACCACTATAAAAAGGAAGTTAAGAACCTAATACTCTTCATTAAAGATAAATATTGTAATAAACATATCAAGTGGAACAACTGATCAAAAAACTGGTGTTAAGTGTATGTAAAAGAAGGAAACATTCATTCGTACTTTTTTGCTAACGTTTATATTAATTCTAAGTACTTTTGTTTTATAATTTAAAATGCCATAGACACACTGATCTAAAAAATAGATTAAATTAAAGTTTAAACTAAAGAACCAAACGTTTTAACAGTAAAAATCACCGCCAAAAATATATAGTGCCAAAAAAAGTCTTAACCATAGGCACTTCAACGAATTTTACAGAATGTGTTCCACATGCTGCCCTTGTAGTTCGACAAGTTTGGATTAACAGCAGAATTAATCCAATCTCCTCATGCTGCCCCCCCCCCCCAGTGACACAGCGGTATGTCTGCGGACTTACAACGCTAGAAACCGGGTTTCGATACTTGTGGTGGGCAGAGCACAGATAGCCCTTTGTGTATATTTGTGCTTAACTTCAAACAAACAAACTCCTCGCGCTTTGACAGCGCCATAATCAATCGCGTATCTGAAATAAAAAAAAACCTATAAATAACTTACGGTTCCAGACTTTTTGGACATCCTGTATTTGGCTCTTAGTTTTAATTTTTTTACTTTATAACGTATGTTTTAGATTAACGTGCCCGCGTCATGTTTCATATTAATTGTGTTACTTCAAGGTGTTATTCTAAAACTGTTGTTAATAGTTTATAGTCTTCTGTTTAGGCTCCTGAAGTGACACTTATTCTTTAACCAGTATAGTTTTACATGTAACAACAATAAGTTTTTTGAACTGTAAACTGTTTCTTTAGTTTAAACCCACGTTCCATCATCATTTTAGGTGTTGCAGTGATATTCTAATTATTTCTCTTTCATTAAAAATAACCATTCCTTCAGTTTTTGTTAAGTTTCTTTTTTTGCACAATTGACTATCAACGTTGTATTGGTTTCGAGGATCGAATCCTGAATTTTAGCATTATAAACTCTGACCGTTTCTTTACAGTGGTGCTAAAGAATAATAAAACAAAGGAACATACTCACGGGAATGTAGAATACACGAAACAAAGAAAACTATTTAACATGAAAAACAAAAGACAAGTGACACTTTTTTCCGAAACGACGAAACGCTGTGGTAAAAGTTTACACTTTGTTTTTATTCACACGTAAAAATAAATATTCAGAACACATACAAAATCAATCGAGTATATTGTTTCTTCTAAAATAGAAAATGTGCGCCATGATAAGAGCGCATCCATTTGTTCATAGACAAATACAGTGAACTATATTTTATCAGGTTTAGAAACTAGAACCAAAACTCGAGCGCTTTCGAATAGTTCACGATTCTCCATTTTATGATTCTTCTCAACTATTCGAAAGCGCTCGAGTTTTGGGTCTCGTTTGTAAATCATTACAACTTTTGTATGTGATGCTGTGTGCTAACTCCTATGTGATAAAACATAGATTCTGATTATCTGTTTTATATAATGAATGATTAGCGTCTGTATCTCAAGTCAAACTAACACCGACAACTTTTTTTATTGGGTTTTTGGTGATGATACTTACAAACAAAGCGCATGAGATGAAATATAGTTGAAAATTCATTAAAATTTCTCTAGACTAGACATAGGGGAACTTTTACAAAAAATACTAGTTCTTAATCAGTAGGTTCTATATACAAGAACGTTATCCCCAAGCTGTAGTTTTGTAAATGAGAAAACGACGTTTTAAAATCCTGTTATAGCTCATATACTTTAGATTATGTTGTATGTATGTACGTCTTTGAAGAGCGATCTCCATTGGTTACTTCAAAAATATTGAATACTCTCGATATCGGTGAAGTTGCTTATCAAAAAACAATGAACATGTAAGAGAAAACAGGGATTGGATATTTCTACTGCTTCAGCTCGAAGCTTTATATATTTGATCAATAACTCATGTGATTCACACACACGATTTTGTTTTTAGCTTTTAAAATGTTTTTCTGGTATCTCACCACCTTGAATTATTCAGCTTTTCTCTTCAAACTCTGCGTTTTGTTTCTTCCCTACTGTACTTTTTCTTCTTATCTAACGTTACGACGACACACAAAATTTCGAAAAAAAAAAGACACGCTTTCTTAAACAATGTTTCAAATACGTAAGACATCGTTTTAATATAGTTCTATTGTTTTCAATTTTGTAAGAATATTTGGGTGAGGTTTATTTTATCTTTGTTGTGTTTGTATGTTTTCTTTGATATTTCCTAGACTTTTATTTTTTCAATAACAATTATTAATAGTTTAAGCATATTTATTTTTTTAATTTATTACTGGATCGCATGTCTTGGCCCATTTACATTTTTCATTCAGAGTTTAAACCCGTAAGACAATATAGGCAATATAAGTTTTAACATGTTTTAAATAGCATTTGTTGCTTGTCCTTGAATCATTTACTACCGATAAACCAAATATGTTTTAACTGTTCTATGCCTTCCTCCCCCCCAGTGACAAATAGGAGCAATATTATAACACAGTATATAAGATAAACACCAAACTAGTACCATTTGTGTTAACGTAATGCGTTAACTATGAACGGTCTATTTATATAAATGCATTCGTGTCTACTTTGTATGACAATATCTCTTCCCGACTGTCAGTTCTAGGTGTTACACCGTAATGGGTAACATATATAAGTAATTCGTGTCTATTTTGTATGACAATATCTCTTCCCGACTGTCAGTTCTAGGTGTTACACCGTAATGGGTAAAATAAAAAGTATCATTTTTTGTCCCAGCTATTTTACTGTTCAATAAACTATACTTCTTGATGGATTAAAGGTGGCGCTGATATTCGATCTTGGTGTGAGTTGTGACTTTCTATTACCTTATTTTATGTGTCTGTTTACTGCTTTATTACTGTTTTTGTTAACGCGAACACCTACAAAACGTATAACCCAATATACAAGCAAAGACACGCACATGTGACTAACTATTAATAGTTACCACACATACACACACATATATATATTTGTGGTGTGTGTGTGTATGTGTACTCTTTTTATCCACGTGATCTGACGTTCTATTATTTCATATTAATTTTAATTTATTCTATGCCGAGTTATGGTTTGTTTTTTTTCTTCACAATTCAATTTACTATAAGCAATATCGAAAGTATTATTCATTTGGGATAACACAGGAGTTGTAGAGTTCTGGTTTAGTTGCGGGGAGCAAAATAGGCCACCATAACCTAAATGGAAGTACATTACTTCACTTCTATTGATTCACTGGGTGGGAGGACCACCAGTCAGGATTACAAATGTTGCGAGGGAGTCCTGAGTCAAGAAAGTTTGGACCCCCCCTTTACATATTTCAGAAAATTTCTTTTATTGTGTTATTTATGTTACATACTCCCGATCTATGTTAAACGTGACACACCTGCCATGGATGTGCGCGCCAACTACTCCCGATCTATGTTAAAGTGACACACCTGCCATCGCGCACATCCATGGCAGGTGTGTCACTTTAACATAGATCGGGAGTAGTTGGCGCGCACATCCTCAACTACTCCCGATCTATGTTAATGTGACACCCCTGCCATGAATGTGACGCGCCAACTGCTCCCGATCTATGTTAAAGTGACACCCCTTTCATGAATGTGCGCGCCAAATACTCCCGATCTATGTTAAAGTGACACTCCTGCCATGGATGTGCGCGGCAACTTCACTTACAGATTTCTACTAACATAAACACCATTCATGATCTTCCGCAAAGCAACCAGTTATTAGTATCTGTAAATATATCGAAAAATAAAATAAGTTTCGGACGAAAAAATTTTGAAGAAAAAAAGAATAGAAATATTTTAACACCAAACTAGAAGGTTGGTTGGGTTATTATTGTTGAATGTTATATAAAACCTTTTCTTTCTAATAATAACAACTAAAATTTTCCCTTAATGAAGCTACAAACAATTGTGTAAAATGAATACTAACATTAACATTATAAACTTGTGAATCGCTACATAATCAACACGTCTAACGGGTCAGGTGACAAGCTTAGTATATGCAACCCTGTTCTTCTTCATATACAAAAGTTTGTTAGTTTTTCTTTCAAACTATAAACCTAATTCGACACCAAACGCGTTATCATGCAGCAAAAATAAGTAAATGTAGATCCTGTTCTATAATAAATTATGAATTAAGAAATTAAAATCTGCGTTGGAGTCTATTGTGCTGTTATGACGAAATCCGGGTACCTAATAATATATATACAAAAGCTGTAGGAAAAAGCTTAAAGCACAAATATCTATATAAACATAGCGAATTACTAGCAGAAATATCTATATAAAAATAAAGAATTATTATACAGGTATCTATGTAATAATAAATGGTTATAAGCACATGTACATCTATGTTATTGTAAATAATAACAAGCACAGATATCTATATAATGATAGAGAATTATTAAGACAAACATCTATATAACGATAAAGATTTACTAGCAAAAATATCTAAATAAATATAAAGCATTTCTAACACAAATAAATGTATCAAAGTAAAGAATTAAATATTACTTGTTAACAGTGAGGTATAAATAATGCTTTTTATAGACCAAACACTCCTTAACACACTTAGTCTGGATAACAATTATGGTGCACTATACTGGTGTTTTAAATTGTTTTTATAGACCAAGCATTAGTCAATAAACTTAGTCTGGATAACAATTATGGTACACTAGTATACTGGTGTTTTAACTTGTTTTTATAGACCAAATACTCCTCAATACACTTAGTCTGGATAACAATTATGGTACACTAGTATACTGGTGTTTTAAATTGTTTTTATAGACCAAACATTAGTCAATAAACTTAGTCTGGATAACAATTATGGTACACTAGTATACTGGTGTTTTAACTTGTTTTTATAGACCAAAGACTAGTCAATAAACTCAGTCTGGATAACAATTATGGTACACTAGTATACTGGTGTTTTAACTTGTTTTTATAGACCAAACACTCCTCAATACACTTAGTCTGGATAACAATTATTGTACGCTAGTATACTAGTGTTTTAACTTATTTTTATAGACCAAACACTCATCAGTACACTTAGTTTGGATAACAATTATGGTACACTAGTATACTGGTGTTTTAACTTGTTTTTATAGACCAAACACTAGTTAGTAAACTTAGTCTGGATAACAATTATGGTACACTAGTATAGGGGTGTTTTAACTTGTTTTTATAGACCAAACACTAGTTAGTAAACTTAGTCTGGATAACAATTATGGTACACTAGTATAGGGAT
>NW_013674530.1:10721-12164 GCF_000517525.1 Limulus polyphemus
AATAAACTCAGTCTGGATAACAATTATGGTACACTAGTATACTGGTGTTTTAACTTGTTTTTATAGACCAAAGACTAGTCAATAAACTCAGTCTGGATAACAATTATGGTACACTAGTATACTGGTGTTTTAACTTGTTTTTATAGACCAAAGACTAGTCAATAAACTCAGTCTGGATAACAATTATGGTACACTACTATAGTGGTGTTTTAACTTGTTTTTATAGACCAAAGACTAGTCAATAAACTCAGTCTGGATAACAATTATGGTACACTAGTATAGTGGTGTTTTAACTTGTTTTTATAGACCAAAGACTAGTCAATAAACTCAGTCTGGATAACAATTATGGTACACTAATATAGTGGTGTTTTAACTTGTTTTTATAGACCAAACACTAGTCAATAAACTCAGTCTGGATAACAATTATGCTACACTAGTATAGTGGTGTTTTAACTTGAGTGACCACCTGTAATAAACTAAAGCTATATACAGAAATAGTTTAAACCTTTTCTATTGTGAAACTGACACGTAAACTACAATTGTTTGTTTGTAGGCAAGCACAGAGTTACACAATGGGCTATCTGTACTGTGCCCATCACGGGTATTGAAACCCGGTTTTTAGACTTACCGCTGTGCCACTTGGGGGGGGGGGGCAAACTAAAATTATCCATGATACAGATAAACAGCTTAATCTTTTTATTATGAAACTGACACGTTAAACTAAAATTTTCACGAGTCATAAAAGCAGTATAACCCTGTTTATTAAGAGAATATAGTGTTAAATTAAAATTATCTATGATAAAAAAAGACGATTTAACCCATTTTTACAGACCAAATTCTGATGGACTATACATAACGCTAAAAACCTAAATAGAGAAAGTCGTGTAACTTAATATTTCAACCAAATTTTTTCTCATTTTGCCTCATGAACTTATATTTTTGGCTAGGTCTGATACACTACATGTCTTAATTACTTACTTGTCTCCAACACTTCTGGAGACAAAAACAGTTTTTCTTTAATTTAGAGTGCTTTTGCAAAATCACAACAATGTCTGTGTGTCGAAGAGTCAGTGAAAACCAAAACCAAGAATGCATCAGCAAATCTCAAAACCGAAAATAAAAATGCCAATTTTCTTCTGTTTGACACACCTGAAATGAAGGTCTAACTCATTTTTCTTCTGTTTGACTTACCTGAAATGAAGGCCTAACTCATTTTTCTTCTGTTTGACTTACCTGAAATGAAGGCCTAACTCATTTTTTCTTCTGTTTGACTTACCTGAAATGAAGGCCTAATCATTTTTCTTCTGTTTGACTTACCTGAAATGAAGGCCTACTCATTTTTCTTCTGTTTGACTTACCTGAAATGAAGGCCTACTCATTTTTCTTCTGTTTGACTTACCTGAAATGAAGGCCTACTCATTTTTCTTCTCTTTACAACTTTTA
>NW_013674530.1:12720-14622 GCF_000517525.1 Limulus polyphemus
AGCTACCTTTCTTCTAGTTCATCATTTCCAACTTAGGGACGATAAGCACAGATATTTCTGGAGTAGCCTTTCGAAAATAAGGTGGATACTGTCGACTAGCTACCTTTCTTCTAGTTCATCATTTCCAACTTAGGGACGATGAGCACAGATATTTCTGGAGTAGCCTTTCGAAAATAAGGTGGATAATGTCGACTAGCTACCTTTCTTCTAGTTCATCATTTCCAACTTAGGGACGATGAGCACAGATATTTCTGGAGTAGCCTTTCGAAAACAAACAAATAACCATTAAGGATGATAGAAATCGTTACGTACAACCATAAAAAGAATTATTTAACCATTAAATTTTGAATAAGAAAAATTGTTTGAATGTTTGTTTCTGAATTGGAAATATCAGCTGATGAGCTAACGTTTATAAATGTATTACATTAGACCCATATTTCTTCAAAATATTTTTTTTTATTGTTGATGTTGATGTTGAAACTGAAAAAAACAACAACAAGTTAACGAAATTACCAGCAGGTGTTTGTTATGGTTTCTTAAGAAGAGGAGAGGTAAGAGGAGAGGAGAAGGACAAGTTTTGAAACTAAAATTACTTTTCGTTAGATACTATGTATGCGAATGTATATTTTAAGTGTTCTTTCTATGAAAATGCTCTGCAAGCCAATCTCTATTTATAGTTTGTCATCATTTCGTAAACAAAGAAGTCTCACGTATTACAAAATGCACAATGAAAAGATCTGATAAATTAATGAACATTAGATATTATCTGTTTGCTGAATTTCTTGGATTAACCTGTTGGGATATCTACGATAACCGTCCCTAAATTAGAAGGGATTGGCTAGAGTGAAGGCACTAGTCAACACTACCCACCACCAACGTTTGAACTACTCTTTTACCAACTAAGAGAAAGATTGATCGTCACATTATAACTCTCTTACGGCTCAAAGGTTGAGCAATTTTGGTGAAGAGATGCAAACTCGTGACCCGCAGATTGCATATCTAAAGCTATAACCATCAAACTATGCCAGACATTAGATCTTCCTAACAAAGTTATCAAATTATGAATGCTCAAGTTCAAATAGAATAATTATTCCACTGTATTCTACATAAGCCATCTAATAATCCACCTCTAGCCTATTTTGTTCTCTGAGTCATTGTGTGTCAGTCCCTCTTTATGTATTTCTGAAGCTACGAGTAACAATATTAATAACACAATTTATAGAATTTAAAAAGTAACAATATTAATAACACAATTTATAGAATGTAAAAAGTAACAATATTAATAACACAATTTATAGAATTTAAAAAGTAACAATATTAATAACACAATTTACAGAATGTAAAAAGTAACAATATTAATAACACAATTTATAGAATTTAAAAAGTAACAATATTAATAACACAATTTATAGAATGTAAAAAGTAACAATATTAATAACACAATTTATAGAATGGAAAAAGAGCATAATATATCATAAGTTATATTATTTGCAAATTTCTTATTTTACTTTGAAGATCCGTTTCGAACCAAAATTTCGGGATTTCGGGTCGAGGGAGCAACCGCTTTCCCTGCTTCTGTGAACAGACAGGCCCCTATACATGTGTTTGTATTATTAGAAACGAAATCACAGTAGTCATTATTGGTTAGTATTATTGTAAAAGAGTGCCCCATAAATACACCAGTCATTGTTGGTTCGTGTTATTAAAAAACGAAATTACAGTAGTCATTATTGGTTAGTATTATTGTAAAATAACTGCCCCATAAATACACTAGTCATTGTTGGTTTGTGTTATTAAAAACGAAATCACAGTAGTCATTATTGGTTAGTATTATTGTAAAAGAGTGCCCCATAAATACACTAGTCCGATGACGAGGAACCCACTTTGAGACTAATAATGCTT
>NW_013674530.1:15597-17400 GCF_000517525.1 Limulus polyphemus
AAACACCACTCCATAAATACACTAGTCATTATTGGTTCGTATTATTGTAAAACACCACTCCGTAAATACACTAGTCATTA
This sequence comes from Limulus polyphemus, assembly GCF_000517525.1. Classification (NCBI taxonomy): domain Eukaryota; kingdom Metazoa; phylum Arthropoda; class Merostomata; order Xiphosura; family Limulidae; genus Limulus; species Limulus polyphemus. The sequence goes on from NW_013674530.1 coordinate 15,678, forward strand.
TTGGTTCGTATTATTGTAAAACACCACTCCGTAAATACACTAGTCATTATTGGTTCGTGTTATTAAACGAAACCACCTGAAAAACTGCAATCATAGAAAAGTTGACAGAAATCTACTAAACTAATAAATTAATAATGAACTGATATTCTGATGGTTTTTTGTTTTACAAACTTAGTGGTAACTTTATATTACATAACAGAGTAACAGTGCCTGCATATAAGCCGATTCTTGTTTCAAAGGTTAGTACTTTAATTAACGCGCTCTCATTACGTGATATAATACTAGACGAGGCAACCACCGTAGCTGCCATTAAATTGTACAATCAGAAACTGTTATATCTTAATACTTCCACGAATTGGCACTTAACACTAACTTAGCATCAACACAGCGCTATTAAAGAAGCATCTTTCTTCCACGTGTAATCTATATAGACTTTGTCCTCCTTAATTTGGTATTTATTATATACTGATACTGACGTTCCACGTGATTGCACAATGTACAGAACTGACGTCAGTTCAGAACTCGTGCCACTGAGCTGTTAATGACGTCTATAAGGCCATTGTTTGAGCATTTTTAATCTAAGTTAATTTTATCAGGTTGTCACATATACGACTTGCAAAAAAAACAACAAGAAAATATATTTTTAGTCACTGCTTGAACGAATATAACATTATTTTTATCAGCTTCCTTTTGTTGTTTAGTTAACGTATGTGTGTGTGTGTGTATACTTTTACTGTTTAGTTAACGTATGTGTGTGTGTGTGTATACTTTTACTGTTTAGTTAACGTAGGCGTATATGTATACTTTTGTTGTTTAGTTAACGTATGTGTGTGTGTGTGTATACTTTTACTGTTTAGTTAACCTACGTGTATATCTATACTTTTGCTGTTTAGTTAACGTAAGTCTGTGTATATGTTTACTTTTTCTGATTAGTTAACGTGCGTGTGTGTATATGTTTACTTTTGCTGCTTAGTTAGCGTAAGTCTGTGTGTATATGTTTACTTTACCGTTTAGTTGACGTTCGTATATATATATATATAATTTTACTGTTTAGTTAACGTACGTGTATATGTATACTTTTACTGTTTAGTTAACGTACGTGTCTATGTATACTTTTACTGTTTAGTTAACGTACGTGTGTATGTATACTTTTACTGTTTAGTTAACGTTCGTATATATATATACTTTTGCTGTTTAGTTAACCTACGTGTATATGTATACTTTTACTGTTTAGCTAACGTACGTGTATATGTATACTTTTACTGTTTAGTTAACGTACGTGTATATGTATACTTTAGGTTTTCAGCTATAGCAAAACATTTGTTTCATCATATGTGTGTAATAAACAGATTTGTTATTTCAACCGAATATTTTTTGAAGTCGCAACGTTGCAAATTATCTAGATATAATCACGTGCAAAACCAGACTAATGTTATGGAAATTTAATGCCGCTAAAGAAAATATTATCTTTACACTAACAATATATTCAACTGTTGAGTACCTTGTTTCTGAAGCATATATTTCAACTGTTGAGTACCTTGTTTCTGAAGTATATATTTCAACTGTTGAGTACCTTGTTTCTGAAGTACATATTTCAACTGTTGAGTACCTTGTTTCTGAAGCATATATTTCAACTGTTGAGTACCTTGTTTCTGAAGTATATATTTCAACTGTTGAGTACCTTGTTTCTGAAGTATATATTTCAACTGTTGAGTACCTTGTT
>NW_013674530.1:18353-23209 GCF_000517525.1 Limulus polyphemus
AGTGTTTTACTTCTATGATTTTCTCTATTTGAATGTTTTACTCCTATGATTTTCTCTATTTGAATGTTTTACTTCTATGATTTTCTGTATTTGAATGTTTTACTTCTATGATTTTCTCTATTTGAATGTTTTACTTCTATGATTTTCTCTATTTTAATGTTTTACTTCTATGATTTTCTCTATTTGAATGTTTTACTTCTATGATTTTCTGTATTTGAATGTTTTACTTCTATGATTCTCTCTATTTGAATGTTTTACTTCTATGATTTTCTCTATTTGGTATAGGGTATAATCCAGTATGTTGATACTATTATGTAAGTACATCTATTAAACGACCTCTATATCTCTCACTGGGTAAATAAAATTAGTTTAAAAATTTACGAACAACCGTCATACAATAGTCACTTTTATTTTTGTTAAACAAGACACATTATCTTCCTGTAATTTATTATAATCAGAAAGACACAATAAATCAGTGCCCCGTGTGTCACTTACTTAATTACACAATTGTTGAAACGTATTGAGTACACGCGTGAAATCAACGTGGAATTCACTAGTTCTGGTTTCTGCCACCAGGAATTCTTGACCAATAATGTATGCTTTTACTTCTTTAATCTTCCAAGCGTTCGCAAATAATATTAATTTTTTATATAAATATAAATTGCAAAAGGATCTTTCAGTATCAATATTTGTATTTCTCTCTTTAAATACATTTGTAACAAGAATGATTATAACGTAATAATAAATAGTTTGTGAACATTTTCTTGTGAACATTTCCATATAAAATATAAACTTCATTTGGGAGAAAACTTACAATTACTAATTTCCAGTAAATTATTTTATGCTATTTCAAATTAAACATTTAGGATATATTTTTTTTTTCAAAAAAAAAATCGAATAACGCTTTGTAAGAATCATTGTAATTTCTTATATCTTTTAGAAAATGGTTATTTTAGAAAATGTTATTAATGTTTGTTTTGAAAGATATTAATGTTTATTTGTTCAATTTCTGATGCCAAACGATGGATAAAATATTTATTATTTATAGAATCAATATTAACTTAATGAAATCGTTTTAACATTTAAAATAGAGGGCGAACCGTAGCAAAATCCCTAATAAAGAAAAATCAAAGAACAAGTAATATAAAAATAACTTTCCTTAATGATACCTAATGTCACCTAATTAAGTTTATATTCAGTTCTTCTGGACGACTTTAACCCATATTTCGCCACCTAGGATCCTAGATTTACTTTACACAAAATTGTTCTTTATATTAAAGGATTAGAGATAATTATTCCATAATTTTTTTTTTCGCAAAAAGGTTTTAATTTATTACCCGCTCCCCCTCGGAATCAGTGGTAAGGTTACGGACTTAAAATGCTAAAATTCAGGATTCGATTTCCCGTGATGGACAGAGCGCAGATAGCTCATTGTATGACATTGCGCTATAAAAATAACAACAAAAAATAGTAATAACAGGTAAAAGATGAAGATGGGTTATATAAAACCAAAAGCAGAAAACAAAGAGTTGATAAACGTACAAAACTCAATCTGTTACTTTATTATTTCTACATAAAACTTTCATTAAGCTCATTAAAAAGTCATACATTTATTTAATTCTACTTTCTTGTGCAGGTAATGATTTTTGTAATAAGTACGATGACAAGAAACGCAAGTATAACTTGAAATGTCATTGCAGCCATTCCTTTCCCACCTTTGAACCAGTTCAGTGGATTTAGTAACTCCAATAAAAGGTCTAAACCTTCGGCGTTCCAAGGATGGTTATCTTCTTCCAATACGTCGACATCTCCGTATGTTCCGTCCTGTCTAAGTACTCCCTCTAGCGGTTCTTTCTTACAACCAATGTACTTGCATAAAGGTGTTTTGACGGATACCGCCCGAAGGCAAAGTTTTGTGTGATTGGCGCAGAAGCCAATTGATTTGTAGACTATAAGATTTTGAGGTTCTGTGAATTTACTATCAATTGAGAAATAAGACTTCTTGCTATGTTCGTGCACCACCCATCCAAGCACGGTGCCTGCAGTTGAACATTAGTTAGTATTATTATGTACTACCTAACATTGTGTATAGTTAGTATTATTATGTACTACCTAACACTGTGTATAGTTAGTATTATTATGTACTACCTAACATCGTGTATAGTTAATATTATTATGTACTACCTAACACTGTGTATAGTTAGTATTATTATGTACTACCTAACACTGTGTATAGTTAGTATTATTATGTACTACCTGAAATTGTGTATGGTTAGTATTACTACGTACTACCTAACATTGTGTATAATTAATATTATTATGTACTACCTAACATTGTGTATAGTTAGTATTATTATGTACTACCTAATAATGGGTGTTAAATATTTAACAGTTTTTTTATAAATCTACGTGGTTTGTTTTATTTTGAACTTAGTACTCGAGGGCTATCTGTGCTAGCTGTCCCTAATTTAGCAGTCATAGACTACAACGAAGGCAGCTAGTCGACATCAGCCACCGCCAATTCTTGGGCTACTCTCTTACCAATGAATAAATGGGATTGACCGTCACATTTTAACGCCTCACACGGTTGAAAGGACGAGCATGTTAGGAGGCGGGATTTTAACCCGCGACCCGCAAATTGCGAGTAGAATGCCTTAACCGCCAAGCTATGCCAGACCCTTACTGTCTAATATACAGGTGAAACTAAAAGAACTGTAAAAAAATGCATGTAACAGATACGTCATTGTTTCTGAAGTATATATTTCAACTGTTGAGTACCTTGTTCCTGAACTTATACTTCATCTGTTGAATACCTTGTTCCTGAAGTATATTTTCAGCTGTTGAATACTTTGTTTCTAAAGTGTGTTCTTTAGCTGTTGAATACCTTGTTTCTGAAGTATATTTTTCAGCTGTTGAATACCTTGTTTCTGAAGTATATTTTTCAGCTGTTGAAAAAATATTTCAAATGTTGTGTTTGTTATAAAGCAGAACCGAAACACGTTTGTACAAAATTGGGTATATTTTTATATATGTATATATATATATTATGACTAAGGACCATAAAATAAAATAAAAAACAGCTGGTGGTATTTCACTAAGATTGTCGTTATTCAATCAGTTACAAAACTAGTAATACCTTGATGTACTATAATCACACATAATCAGAAGATGAGCTGAAACCATACATCAGTGGATGAGCGCTACAATTTGTTCTACCTCACCCCCAAAAGAAGACAACAAAAGAAAACTGATTATTTATCAGAAGAAACCGAAGAACACCACTGACAGCGGTGGAAATAGTCTTATGATCGTATTTCATACAGATTTGCGAAGATTATGAAAATCTGAAAATAAACATGGTGTTCAGTAAAAGTTGGCCAATTAATATAAACTTGGAATATTCGCGTTATCAGCTACTTACCCCTTTTTGCACGCCATTAGACTGTTTGGTGTTTATTTATTTATTTCAACAAGAAAAATAACACTTAAATCAGTTTTCTATTGAATAAACGTTCTATATAGAAACGCTGTCAAATCTGTGTAAACTTAAGAGTAGAAATATAAAAACAAGACTTAGAAATTCAGATCCCATCTATTATTTCTGCAGACTTAGTTTTAAAAACTATCAAATCACTATATTTGAGTCTTATTAAAATCTCTCTGAACTACTTTTTTATAGTTTATTTTCCTAGGTATTATTCCGCGAGTTTTTAAAGTAATGATCATTATGATGGGATACACTGAATTTCAACTATTATCTTGTATCATGGGGTGACAAACCGGTTGCTAAGTAGCAGCTATCTATCGGCCAGTTCGTCTAAATTAAATGCTTATGACAACATTGATTTATATTTGTCCGGAGATGAACCAGAACGATTAAATGGTATCTAATAAAACCTAATCACTAAGTTTGTTGTGTGCCTGTTGATGAGTTGTTGAGACAAAGAGGAAAAGTTCGAGTTTTTTGGTGTTTATTTTTCCATTAAGTTATCAATCCACCGATGACGTTAGTAGCTTAACATGCAATGAAACTTGGATGGGGCAACATTATCTCCACGTATACGTACTAGTGAGGATACAATAGTATTAAAGCAGGTATTTCACGTAAATTATCGTTTAAGCAACTAGCCCCTTGCAAATAATTATTACTAAAAAACGCTGCCGATGAAATTTAATTTCTTGTAACTTACTGACACTCAACTTATCATGTCTGAAAGATACATTACGTTTGTGTTAACTACGTTCATTTTATATGTTATTACGTTTTTGCTTTCATTCAGTGAAAGACCCACGTTTTGTGAAGTAAAGAAGATCTGGAGACTCGGGTGTCTGTTTTTGTCTTATTCTTTTACACACTAAACAGTTGCTTCTAATTTTTTGAAGCGAGTTCACCCACCTTGTTTCTGAAGTATATATTTCAACTGTTGAGTAACATATTTCAACTGTTGAGTACTTCAGAAACAAGGTATTCAACAGTTGAAATATATACTTCAGAAACAAGGTATTCAACAGATGAAGTATAAAGTTCAGGAACAAGGTACTCAACAGTTGAAATATATACTTCAGAAACAAGGTATTCAACAGTTGAAATATATACTTCAGAAACAAGGTATTCAAAAGTTGAAACATATACTTCAGAAACAAGGTATTCAACAGATGAAGTATAAAGTTTAGGAACAAGGTACTCAACAGTTGAAATATATACTTCAGAAACAAGGTACTCAACAGTTGAAATATGTACTTCAGGAACAAGGTATTCAACAGATGAAGTATAAAGTTTAGGAACAAGGTACTCAACAGTTGAAATATATACTTCAGAAACAAGGTACTCAACAGTTGAAATATATACTTCAGAA